>NC_081825.1:148090083-148390083 GCF_030867095.1 Alligator mississippiensis
AGTTAGTTTCAGCACAAATTTTAGACAGGAGTGTTTTTAAGTCAGTTTTTTCGCTCTACTGCGCCACTGGATTGGGGATGGTAGGCACAGTGCAGGTGCTGGTGTATGTTCAGGGCCTTACAGATGTTTCTAACAATCTGCCCTGTAAAGTGTGTTCCTCGGTCACTGTTTAGCATGAGTGGCAGGCCAAATCTGGGGATGAATTCTTTCAAAAGTTTCTTTGCTACAGTGGTGGAGTCTGCATGTTTACAAGGATAAGCTTCTACCCAACCAGAGTACATATCAATAATGACAAAAATATATTCAAAAGAACAACGTTTTGGCATTTGAACAAAGTCCATTTGCAAATTTATAAAAGGTCCCCATGGTGGTGGTGGGGGGTGCCGCTTGTCTAGTTTTAACCTTCTGACCGATGTTATGGGCAAGACAAATGGGACAAGTGCTACAGTACTGCTGCGCCATGGAGGAAAAAATTTGGGGCAAACCAACCGCGCTGTACTGTTGGAATCATCCCCCCTTTGCTCGTATGGGCCACCGAGTGGGCCAGACGAGCAAGGTAAGGTAGCAAAGCCTTGGGCGCCACCAGGTGGCCGTCCGGGGAGCACCACAAGGTGTCAGGATGCAACTGACATCCTTTGCGCAGCCAGTCCTCCTTCTCAAATTTTGGAGCCTGGTCTTGGAGTAGGGCCAAGTCGGAGAGATTGGCCAATGGAGACTGGTCTGCTAAAAGGCAAAAAAAAATATCATTAGGAGCCTGAGGGCCAGAAAGGGCCGCATTCCTAGCCGCATGGTCAGCTAGGGCATTCATGTGACATCATCATTAGGGATTTCATGGGCTTTCCATTTAACAATAGCAATAGCAGAAGGCAATAGGAGAGCATGTAAAAGAGCATCGACATAAGAACCATTACTAATCTGAGTCCCAGCCGAAGTAAGGAATCCTCTTTGTTTCCAAAGTTGACCAAAGTCATGTACAACATCGAAGGCATATCTGGAATCAATGTAGATGGTGGCAGATTGACCCTTAGCCATGGTACATGCTCGAGTGAGGGCTACCAGTTCAGCCACTTGAGCAGAGCAGGCATGAGGCAACTGGTAAGCTTCTAAAACTTGGTGTTGATCACAGACTGCATAGCCAGCAGTGAGCTGTCCCTTGGAGTTTCTAAGGCAGGAGCCATCTACATATAGCAGGAGATCTGGGCTCTATAGTGGTGTATCTTTAAGATCAATACGAGGAGTCAAAAGCTGGGTAGTTACAGTTAAGCAATCATGAGGTTCTCCATCTGATGGGGTAGGAAGTAGGGAAGCAGGATTCAGGATAGAGCAGCGTGTTAAAGTTACATTGGCAGCTGAAAGAAGAAGCTTTTCATATTTGGTAAGTCGGGAGTTAGAAATATGTTGTGTTTTGCCTTTCAGGAGCAGGGCCATAACAGCATGGGGAACAGCAACAGTTAATGGGTGTCCAAGGACTAAGGAATCAGCCTTTTCAACAAGCAGGGCAGCAGCAGCTACAGATTGGAGACAGGGTGGAAGTCCTGCTGCAACAGGGTCTAAGGCAGAGCTATAATAGGCAATGGGGCATTGCTTGTCACCGTGAAGCTGAGTGAGCACCCCTAGGGCAATGCCATCTCGTTCATTGCAATACAGGGTAAAGGGTTTCTTGTAATCAGGAAGTCCTAAAGCGGGTGCTCTGGCGAGGTCTTGCTTGGTCTAAATAAAGGCTTGTTCGGCTTCTGGAAGCCAAGGTAGTGGTTCGGGAGTAGAATCAAGGGTAAGGGCCTGTAGGGGTTTGACGATGGAGGCATAGCCCATAATCCATTGCCTGCAATACCCAGCCATCCCTAAAAATCCTCTCATTTGTTCCCGGGTAGTTGGTTTAGGGACTTGGAGGATGGCGTTAATTTGGGATTTGGACAGATGTCTTTGTCCTGCTGAAATATCATGCCCTAAATAATGAACTCTGGGTTGGCATAATTGCAGCTTGGCTTTGGAGGCCTTATGTCCCTGAGAGGCCAGGGCAGTGAGTAGGGTGAGGGAATCCTGCTTACATGCTTCCAGAGAAAGGGAAGCCAGCATAAGATCGTCCACATACTGGATTAGCGTGGAGCCCCCCTTGAATTCTATAGTATCTAAATCCTTTTTGAGGATCTGGGAAAACAAAGTGGGACTTTCAGTATACCCTTGTGGAAGTCAAGTCCAGGTGTACTGAAGACCTTGGTAAGTGAAAGCAGACAAAAACTGACTATCAGGGTGAAAAGGAATAGAAAAGAAGGCAGAACAGAGGTCTATTACAGTGAAGTGAGTAACAGTAGCAGGAATACAGGATAGTATAGTGGCTGGGTTGGGAACAACAGGGAAAGTAGGTAGGACTGCAGTATTGACAGCACAAAGGTCTTGTACAAAGCGATAAGTATCTCGACCGGGTTTTTTTACAGGAAGGGTAGGAGTGTTGCATGGGCTATGGGTCGGGACGATGATCCCGTGTTCAAGGAGGGAAGTAATAACAGGTCGAATGCCCTCCTTGGCTTCTTTAGAGATAGGGTATTGCGGAACACAAGGGAGAGGTTTGGCAGGATTGAGAGTGATGTGCACAGGCTCTGCGCTGAGCATGTGGCCCACCTCATTGGCATGAGTAGACCAAAGTTGTGGAGGGACTTGAGCCAACAGTTCCTGTTGCAACGAGGAAGTGTCAGCTTCAAAATCATCCTCCAGTTGTTCTTGTAACAGAGCCAAAAACTCAGCCTCCCTTGGTTCCGGCACTTCTAGGTATATGCCATCTGGGGAACAGTAGATGACACAGCCCAATTTACACAACAAATCCTTTCCCAAAAGATTTACAGGGGTAGAGGGGCTAAGCAAAAAGGCATGTGTCTCAGAAATGGGTCCGATAGAGACAAAGGGGTTTGGAAACAGGGTGGGGTATAGGGTGTCCGCTAATGCCGACAGCATTAACAATTTTTTCAGAAAGAGGTATGTTAGAGAAATCAGAGGCTTTTAAAGTGGAGAGGGAAGCTCCTGTGTCTACCAGGCAAGATATCATCCTGCCGTTTACAGAACAATTAAGAAAAGGACTAGATCGGTCAAGTGAAATAAGTGGGGCGATGATGTCATCCCTCAGGCTGTCCTATGCTTGGGTAGGGAAAGGAGGAGAATAACCTGGAGGGGGAGCTGATAGTTTTGGTTTGTTTTCTGATTCAGATGGGGCCGGATTTTCAGCTAAGGCTGGATTGATACAAAAGTCTAATATGTCTTCTGGAGGTTCAGTTAGTGGGGGTACCCCTTTCAATACTGGGTATAATGGACTGCAGTTTGAATTTAGGGGAGCGGCCAATTTCTCCCGTGTTTCCTTCAATTGTTGTTTAAAATTTTTTCCTGTGAGACTTTCAGGCTCTTGGTCTGAGACTCAGTGCGTCTTTTTGCCATCTCTTCATACCAATAAAAAAATGCGTTCCACTGGCATTGAGGAGTTTTAGATCCATGGGACTCTAACGTCCCTTTTAAGCGCACTATTTTATCTAGATTGAATGTGCCTTCCTCAGGGAACTGCTTGGAAGGATCATCCCTGGTATACCAGTACTATTTATCCAGGTACTTGCAAGTCTCGGGAAAATAATGTGTGTACATATAGTACGCTGGAGTTCCCTTAGAGGGGACTGGCACTTGCTTTGACTGTCCTGTACCCATTTCACAATCACACAGGGAAAGACAAGACAAGAGAATGACTTATTAAGGAAGTCCGTGCCGATCCGAACTTCAGCCCGCAATGCTGCCGAGGTGAGTTCTGGATTTGGCAACGGCTCATAAACAGACCGTTTATCTACACGGTAGAATAAGGGCAGGGGAACAACAAAAGTCACAGAAACCTGCTCGTAGGCCCGTCTGATGACCGAGGCTACATACCTTTTCGTAGCCCCGTCTGATGACCGAGGCTACATACCTTCAGGCAGCGGATCTATAGCGGCTCATGAATGGAGTGGGGGGAACACAAGACACAGAGCAAAACAAGAGGGTGAGGGACCAGTGAAAAGTTCACTGGGGAGGAAGGAAGGGTTGATTTTGTCTCTCAACCTTGGCTCCCAGTGACTATTCTTTCACTACGCACCCTTGCATTCGAGTTGCGCCAGTCATTGTCCAAACCGGGCTCACGTACATCTCGGGGCGGCTGCACATGGTTTCAGAATTTGCCCTGGACCAATTCCAAATCACCATTCAATCAGGGTCACAATCTTATTTCCATTACCCACTCAGACTTCCTAAAGCCCAGTGTTGTGCTGGATGCAAGTGCTTGTGCAACAGACTGATTCTCCCTACCAGTTATGCACGCTTTCCAGAGACAGACAGAATTTTACCAGATTAGTATGACCGGTCTTGGTTCTACACTGACCTGTAACAAAGGTTCGAATCCAGCTACCCAACGTGAGCAGGGAGCCTATAAGCAGTCCTCCTCTGACACCCCAATAGAGATTTAAAAGGCCTCTTACCTTTATTGGTGGCGCTGGGGTTCGGTGGGGAACGGCTCATGGTCCTCCGAACACTTCTTTGGCTGTGGATCCGAGTCACGGCACCATTTAATTGTCGTGGAAAAAACACGCTGTAGAATTTGGAATCGGGTCAGGTAGAAACTTTATTTTGATAGCTATCGGAGAGAGACCGTTAAAGGGAAGATTCCCCCTGGCTCTCTGCCTTACAACAAGGGCAATTAACCTTTTATAGATTCAAGACAAAGGGTTTCCTAAACTAGCTTTTCCCGCCTTGGGGCTATCTGTTTTGTGTCCTTCAAGACAGCTTTAATGGTCATCTTCCTCTTATCTAAGGAATTTCTCTCTCCCCCCCCCCCCCCCGAGGCCTCAGCCATTCTTTGCTTTCACACTTCATACAAACAAACGCAACACAGACTGTTCTTTTTGCTTTTTTTCCTGAGCACTCTCTGCCTTACCTCCTGCAGTGGGACCTGCTCCCACCTCCCCATCTCCATCTCCCTAGTCATGCCAGGTTTGTGTGCAAGATTCAAAGAGCGAAACTTTGCAAGAGAAATGTTGAGTGCAGCACAAACTAGAAAGTGTTATAAAATATTTGAAAGCATTCCATCATAATGTAGCATAGCCTGTGAAGTATATTTTACTTGGAAAAATGCCTACAAAAAAAAAAACTTTTTTTGTTCTCCCTATACAGACATTATGATGCAGGATGCTTGTCATGTAAAACTAATGGCATTTGAGAATGCTAACTTTGATTGTGGTGCATAACCATTGCAAAATTCTATTAATTTCTTTGCAAATCTTGTGCATGTCCATAGGTGATATAAAATAGAGGTCTGAGTATAGGAAGTGTTCTACCACTGCACAACCGTTACATGGCAGATGCCTTGTCATTTGTTTCAGAACCATTGGCTGTACACTTCCAGTCATGCATAGTGGCAGGTGGCACTTTTCTGTGAATAATGGATAAATTTGCATCTTGTTTAGGAAGGGGGTCCCAACAAGCACTTTCTCTGCTTTCTGGCTACATGGATCAGTAACACAATCTTCAGTGTTACCTGTCTGCAGAGATGCAGATGTCCCCAAAATAATTGTCCCCCTCCTCCTTATAGCCCAAAGTTTGGTCTGCAAAGTGAAAATACAGTTATTTACCTGTCCCTTGTGTCCCTGAAAGCCTTGCATGACAGTCCTTTGTTGTGACATGCAGATTAATAGCACACTACAAAACCCTCTTGAAGAACAATTCCCCACAGCCAGCCACTCATTACAGACACTCTAGGACAGGGGTAGGCAGTGTTTTTTGGCTGGAGTGCCAAAAAACCCACAATGCCTAACTTGGAAGGTGTCAGAGTGTCAGCATGCCAGAAAAACAACAAAATGGGGGGTGGGGTGCATGGCAGAATGCACTGCATATTAGTATATTTAATGATCATAAATGTTGCCTTTGTTGTTGTGTACTTTTTTGTTAACCACGTTGCTGTGAGAGGGAGAGAGAAGAGAAAGCGGAGAGAGAGAAAGGAGAACAGAGAAAGAACCAGACATGCACATGCACACACACCAAACCACATGTGCACAAACACAGAGAACCAGAACAGACACACATGCGCACACACACATCCAGAACCAGACAAGTGTGTGCACACAGAACCAGAGGCAGACAAATACAGAGAACCAGATGCATGGGGGCACAGAGCTGGGCTCCTGGCCCACCAAACAAAGTCCGACCCAACAATGCCCTGGGCCTGATGGAGCCCCTATGCTTCCCTGGGGAGCCAACCCCCAGGCTGCAGCGCAGCCAGCTGAGGCCCCAGGCCAGAGTCTGCCCATCACCCGAACCACCCACCCACCCTGCACAGCTAAGCCCGCAAAGGTGCGGCGCTTCTAGCAAGGGGCAGTGCCATCCTCATCCCAGTAGGGGAGCTGGGCCAGGATTGGGCTTGGAGTGGGAGGGAATCAGGTGGACTCAGCTGCAAGCCCTGCTGAAAGCAGCCTGGGCTCCATAGTTGGCAGCAGCTCTGCAGAGCTGGGGCTAGCTGCAGCCAGGAGGCTGCAAACAGCTGCACACACGCCTTGGAGCAGACGGTGGGGGTGGGGCCTGAGGCAGCACAACCCCAGCCTCTCTCCTGCTGCTGGCACAGAGCTGATGACTGGGCTCCGGAGCCCAGAGCAGCTGCTTGTAGCCAGCCTGGGCTATGGGCAGCTGCATCAAGCAGTGGGCAGACTGCAAACAGCTGTGCCGGGCTCCATAGCTCTGGCATCAGCTCCATGCTGGCGGTGACTGCATGCGCACCTTGGAGTGGACAGCGGGAGGGCTGCGCTGCCTCAGGGGATTGAATAGCAGCCTTCAACTCCCTGCAGGGGGGTTGCAAAGAGGATGGAGCTGGACTGTTCTCAGTGGGGGCAGATGACAGGACAAGGAGCAACAGGATCAAGCTGCAACATGGGCAGTATGGCTATAACTCCGCAGATTGCATTAGGAGCCCTGCCAGTGTCCCCTGCATCCACTGTCAAGTGCAGCTCTTCTGCCTGAGGGACCCGGGCTCTCAGCAGAGGAGAGAGGGAGTTCCCCGCACACCAGGGCTGTGTGCGCCATTCCAGAGTGGGGTCGTTTGCATGGCGCTGTGCCAGAGTGACTTGGTGCTGCAACATGTGAGTAGAGAAGCCGCTCAGGATGTCGTGCTGCTCCTGCCAAGCCACGCGCTGCCGGCTCCCAAACAGAAGCTCCACAGCGAATCATTTGAGACCCTGGAAGCTCCAGTGTAAATAGGCAGTGGCCAATCGGGATGTGCAGGGCCAGTGCAACCCTCTCCCTCCCCTGCAACTTTTCCAAGTACCGCTGGGGTGCACGTGCCCCTGGGGACAACCCCTGCGTACAGCACGGTCGCATTGCATGGCACTGTGTGCAAGGGCCACACGTGCCGAGCCCATGGCTGTCCAGCCATGAAAACCTGTTTGTGGCGTGCTTGAATGGCGCCATGAATATAGTCATGGTGCGCATAAGTGTTGGGGGCACTCCCCTGCCCTGCCTGCAGAAATGTGGCTCCACCCAGTGCCTCCGCCTCAGCCCTGGCCCCAGCCCTGCCTGCTGGGATAAATGGGCCCAGGTCACCCCACCATCTGCACTCCTATGTGAGGGGGTTTCTACATGCCAGGGTTCCTGGGGCAAGGGCCGCAGGCACTCACCGCAGGGTGCAGGGCATCCTCCTGCCTCGGACTTGCGTGGGTCCCTTTCACGTGTTGCCTCAGAAATAAATCTGCCCCCACCTTGTCTCGCCATGGGATGCCCCACCCCGCCCCACCCCACCCTGGAACACACTTCATGCTGGAGCCGGAGCAGGCAGCAAGCTGGGCCCAGGGCCATGTCGGCAGAGTGATCTCTGACCGGTTACTGCATGTGCACCTTGGACCGGACAGCGGGGATAGGGCCCTGGCCCTGAGGCAGCACAGCCCTCCCACTGTCTGCTCTGAGGTGCGCACACAGTCACCACCAGCACAGAGCTGATGCCAGAGCTGCGGAGCCTGGCGCAGCTGTTTGCAGCCTGCTTGCTGCAGCTTCCCAGAGCCCAGCCTGTCTACAAGCAGCTTCTCTGGGGTCCAGAGCCCAGTCATCAGCTCTGTGCTGGGAGTGGGAGAAAGACTGGGGTTGCACTGCCTCAGACCCCTCCCACCACCCACTCCAAGGTGAGACAGTACAGAGATGATGCTGGAGCCCGGCACAGCTGTTTGCATTCTGCCTGCTGCACCCAGCCCCGGCTCTGGGTAGCTGCTGCCAACCACGGAGCCTGGGGTGCTTGCAGCGGGGCTTGCAGCTCCCCAGCTGCCCGCTGGGAGCAGCCCAGGCTACGTCGCTGGCAGCAGCTACCCTGAGGTGGGGCTGGTGGTGGTGTGCCAAGCAAAATGGCCTTGCGTGCCATGCTCGGCATGTGTCCTGGGGGTTGCCACTCCCTGCTCTAGGAGCTTATAGAGGGTTTGTTCTAAATTATGTAGGAAGTAAGGTAAACATCATTGTCTTTGTCATAGAAGCTGAGCAAAAAACAATATCTGCTTTTTTTTTTTTTCTTGCATTATTCAGGATCTCTACCTAGTTAGAACAGACCCATGAGAGCCCTGTGTTTACCAACAGTGCAGCATCTGGTAAATCATATGGGGGAGGGGGAGCAATAGCCAAAGAGATGATGTTTGGCTGCTTCCTAGAAGCCAGGCATCAGGGCTCAGAAGTAGAGGTAGGCTCTCAGGGCTGGGAGAGAAAGCCAAGAGCCCACTCAGAGCTGGAAGTGAAGGCTTGCTCCATGACCAGGTTGACTGAGCAGAACTTTACAGCAACCTGGGACCCAGTGAAAAATGGCAGGGAGGCAGAGTGCCCAAGAAATCTCTTAAGGTGCCCAAGAAATCTCCAGACCTCAGTTGGAAAACATGATCCGTCATTCATGAGAAATGGCTTTGAGCTTTAAACAGTTGTGTAAACTGATAGGCCAAATTGTTGTACTAGTTGCATAACTTTGCTTTTGTTTTTGTACAGTTTCTCAGTGTTTACATGCATTTTTAGGAAAACAAAGAATAGTTTTATTCAGTCTACTCAATTTTTATTTTGTAATAAAAGCTACATAAGGTGTTGTCCAAAAAGGTTGTATGAAGAAGTCCTTTATAGAGTACGTACAGTGGAGGTATGTGTTTAAATGATGCTAAACAGTATAAGTGAGTGGTGCTCAGCCTTTTGGTTCCGTAGGCCAGATGAATGGTATGAGGTGGGCCTACACCCTGGGGCCTGGCATCACACCCTCACACTGGGATTGGGTCCCAGGGGGGCTGGCACTACCCCCTCCCACGCCCACACCCTCCTTTGTGCTAGGATTGGGGCCCTGGGGCCTGGCACCCCCCTTATCCAGCTCCATGTGCTGGAATCCAGTGCCCAACCAACATGCCCAGTCAGGGGCTTCTCATGGGTCTGGAAAGTTAGCAGTAGGGAGGTGGTGCCATTACTCCTCCACCACTAAATTACTAGATCCATGGGGATCTCTGGACCAGATGACATAGCACCATGGGCCAGATCTGGTCCATTGGGTTGAGGGATTGAGCACCCTTGGCTTAAATTGAATAAAAGATCTAGTTATGAAGTTGTAGAGACAAGAATATTAGCGTTTATGATGAAGGAAGGAAAGTTTCCTTCATTTTAGATGTCCTTGATAAATTAAAAATTAACCAAAAAAATACAGGAGATGTTTAAGTATATTTGTTGTCTTCAAATGCATCTTTTTTTTCTTTATGATACACAATGATAGACACTTTTTTTCCTATTAAGCAATGAAGATTAAAAAGGGTATTACTTTGAAATTGAGGTTTTCTCTCCTGAAGTGCATTCTGGTTCCCTATTGGACTCCACTCATCTATTCACTGCTTGAACTGCTAGTATTTAACTGTATTTTGTTAAGATGATGTAGTTGTCTCATTTTTGCTATGACTATATAGAAATTCTAACTCTGCATTAAAAGCTATTTACTAAAGATTATCTGAGAAGTTCATTTTCCTTAGACTTAAAGTAGTACCAAGACATTCTGGGCCTAAAAATAGAAACTTCTATCTATGCCATTTCCCACTGAACTCAGTAAGATAGCAGTACTGTAAATATTCATTTTAAAGTAAACAGAAAAAAAAGAATTGCCAATAAAAAGAACATCGTTCCCAAATCAAGCTTAGTCTAATTTATAAAATTAAACAAAACTTGAGTAAAGCAGATCCATGTAGGGAAAGCACAGTCTTATTCTTAAACTAGTTCCCGAAATAATCAGTGATATTTGCAAACTCTGAAATATTACACAAAGCATAATGACCTCCCACCTCGCCATGCACTCAAATCAGCCCCTATTTTTGAAATAAGAATAGAAGACATTTCTGATCACATACCCTGGCAGGTGTCATTTTGGGGAGGGGCCTTGCTGGTCCTGTGTAGTACCCCCAAAACTTCAAAACATTTGCTCTGGTCCTTTAGTTCTTCCTGAGCTCTCTTTCTTCCTGCTGCAGGTAATATGCAGCACACAGTTTAAACTGAGGCAGGCATTGTTTAGCAGGCTTTAATGTATTCATGGAGGTGGCATATGACCAAACCATGCTATTTCTGTTGTACTATAGCTGCTTAGGTAATAATTCTTTTCTATAAGCTGTGCAGCTAAGAGCTTTTGTCATCCACGGCAGTAGAGAACAAGAAACATCTCTTGGAATGAGGGAGAATGTCCCTCCTAATGTCCACAGTAATGTCTGTGAGAGCATGCTGTCTCTTCATTAAAGAAAAAATGGTTCAAGTTCCTAAAGATCCCAGAATCATGAACCTTTCCCAAATTATCCTGTTTCATGTAGGTAAATGCGCTATGATAATCAACAGGGCCTTGCAGGGAAAAGTTTCCTTCCATTTATGAATTCAAGGTTTGGTGCTGGGTGTAAAGAACAGGAATGTGGGTTCCATCTAGTATACTGATGGAGCACTGAGCATTAGTCTTATTTATAAAAAGAAAAAGTAAAATAAAAACTCATTCAGGTTACAGCCTTAAGAAAAAAAAATACAATTGTTTGAAGACGCATACTAGTTTGATCACTCTAATGTTTATATACTTTTTCACCCTTCTTCTTGCTGCTTAGTTTCTGAGCTGCTAGGCACAACTGAAATATAACTAAGATCTGCATTAGTTTTTGTTTTTACAAATACAGTACATATCATCTACGTATTCCATCCTTGGAGGTTTTTAAAGCCTAGCTTGACCAAAGCCCTGGCTGGAATGAATTAGTGGGGGATGGTCCTGCTTTGAGTAGGGGGTTGGACTAGATGACTTCCTAAGGCCCCTTCCAACCCTAATTTTCTATGATTATGTGTACAGTAATACCTTGGTTAACAAATCCTCTGAGAACAAAGCTCTGTCATAATGAAGTTAGACTTTTTTTGCAAAAATATTGAAAAAAAATTTTTGAGGCTAATGCGGACTTCTCATTTTTACCTGAGAACCCCGCAGATCTTGCAATGAGCTTCCTGCAGGCTGGCAGAGCTCCAACCTGCAAGGAGCTGGAAGGAAGCAGGAGAAGGTGGGGGGGGTGGGGGAAGAGACATGTGCAGGTACATGCACATGGCCCAAGGCAGCCTGCAGAGCAGCTCCAGCAGGTATGTGCGATGGGGGGAGAGGGAGATTTAGGGCCCTGTAGGGAAGGAGCTGGGCAGGGCTGGGGCTGCTGTGGTGGGAGAAAACTCCCTGTAGTTCATTGTCTAGCTGCATAGGGACCAGACAACGTGGGTAAAGAATTGACAACTGTTTATTTGCTCGAGCAAAGACCATAAAGCCAGCAAAAGGCAAAATGGCCCCCCCTAAAGGGTGGGGCGATCTTTTATACTTTTTACAACAAAGCAAGACTACAGGGTTAACAAAAAGCAATACTTGGGTGGTGCTTCACAGATCTTCAGAACAGCATATTTCTATTAAGCTGAACTAGCACTTTCTAAAAGCTACAAGTTAAGTAACAGTAACATTACGATAGGTTAGCAAAAACTTGCATAGTAGTAGATACTTCTTAAGGACACGATCAATGTACTGAGAACAATGGCTTCTTTGTCTTATCTTGCTTCTTGCTGTAGCTGATTTTCCAGCACACAGACACAGATCCACTTGCTGCATTGTACTCAGAAAATGCTTAACACAGTTAAAATGATTACTTGACACGAGCAAAGGCTTAGCTATCATTCTGCCTTGTGGTCAGCTGCATTGCTAGGCCACAGGCCATGCCTTGTATTCAGCTGTAAAGCTAATACTTCTTAATAATCTAAATTATTGTTAACCTAACAGTATGCTATCAGAAAACTATTCTATTTCAGGGTAATAACAAACATGCTCACTACAATCCCCCCTTTGTTCCAATTTTCCAGAGGGAATTTTGGAACACACTTTGAGGTATTCAGCTTCTTGTGGGGTTAGGTTTTGATGATTGATGCTGGATATTTGTACAAACTGACCATACATTTTTACTTGCCTTTGCATAAACTGTTGTCTTAGAGAGCATAAACACTGAAAACAGCACAATAGGCAGATTACAGTTATAACAATTCCGATTATGCTTAATACAAAAGGTCTAAGCCATTCTGTAAGGGAAGATAAGTTAGTAAGCCAGCTAAGAGATGCATCTTTGGGGATTTTAGCTACATCTTCGGCTTTTTGGATATGGACAGCTGCATCATTGAGGTGGGTTTGTACTATGGTAAAAGAGCTGTTAACTCATACACAACATTCTGGTCTGATAACAGCACAAGCTCCCCCTTGAGCAGCAAGGAGAAAATCAAGGGCTATACGGTTTTGAATTACTATTTGTCGGAGTTCTTCTTGGGTGTCAGCCAAGGCAGCAACGGCCTTCGAGAGTTCCTTGTGACCTTCACTGAATTCGTGAGCCATGATTTCTATCACAGCTTGGAGGCATAATGTAAATCTTCTAAGACACACAGTGCCTATTCCCGGGAGTATACCTGCTAAAGAACACCCAACTAATACTCCTTTGGTAAGCGGAGTTTTTTGATATTTATCTACTATATCACGGCTTTCTTGCAAATCCCTCTTGTTTTGCCACCTGCCCCATGGAAGGTGCGTGGCGAAGGACGTAGAGGGTTTTAGCATTGCCGGATAGCAGATACCTTTTCCTTTGGCAGGGATTTTATGGTAGGCGTGGGAGCCACAGACGCAGTATTGTCCTTTTAAAGCAGCGAGGTTTGAATACTTAGGAGGTATTCGGCCCCCGTTTCCTAGTTATAGCACTCCGCGCTCACCCTTTGATTTAAAGGAAGGATTTGCAGTTCCATTGAAGAAGCATTGTCCCCGGGAGGTATCAGTGTACAAACAATACCACAAGGTATTTAAAGATATTTAAGGTATTTAAAGGTATTTATATTTAAAGAGGAGATGGGGGTGCAGATAGGATTAGTGCCCTTGGTAAAATTTTTGCCGCTGTAGAAATCATTGTAAGAGCTGCAACAGGTAGGAGTTGCTGAATCATTATTACGCCAGTCTCCTCCAATTGAACTAGTAAAATAGTGGTGATATATGCTGGTGCCTAAATTGATGCAGTTTGATACTGAACAGTTTACATAAAAACACCAATCTTTAACAACAGGCTTTACTAAAAGGAACTCCTGCTGACTTTGGTCCCAAGCTTGGTTATGGGATTTAAAAGCGACTCGATGGGGCCCCAGGGGATGGGAGTCATGGGAATTCCTCCTTGGGTGTGGAGAAGAAAATGACTGCACACCCAACAGTTACTTTGGTTTTCTTGCTATAGCGGCTCTCTCAACGTATTGGAGGTACATATTATTATCAGAGATATGGGCAACAGTAGGTTTAAGAGTAGTCTTAGCCTGAGGAGACTCTGCAAATTGTCTGAAAACTGGGTGGCTAGGCTTTACACAATATTCTGTTCCATAAGTAAATACCCGAACTTCTGCTGAACTACAGCAATGTGAGGGAGGATACCAACGGGCAGTGTTGACCTTCCCGTCTGTATCAGAGAGTTCGATTGAATCGCTTATCCAGACAGGAAAACCTCGGGCACCAGGATTAGCACATCTGCAGCACCTGGCAGCTATAGCTGACCCCTGTAAAAGACTTATTTCTCCAGCAAAGAGAAAGATTAGAAATAACATAGTTATAAAAACCATATTATAACAAAAATCAGCACAAACAGTATAAACAAGCCTGCAGTTCTAATAACTGTTCTTCTGGGGCATGTTACAGTTTCAAAGTGCTCGGTTTTGGATGATCCAAAAGTGTCTAGAGGATGCAGTACTTGGAGTTTGGTGTTCTCTGGGCTGGGCAGGACCCCAAAAGGGTGACAGTTCATTAGTGGACTTTGGTTAGTTTGAGTTTTATATTATCTAATGGGCTGCAGGTCCAGGAGGTGTTTGTTTTTATTTTTTCGTCTGCTTCTGGCTCACCCTTGTCGCGGTCAGGTGGGCGTGCAGTGCTCCCACGAAGTCCACAGTCGTCGTCTTCTGGCTTCCTCTTTTCCAGGTCAGGGAAGCTTGCGTTGGAGCCGATCCTGAGCTCTGGTGAAACTTCTGTCTTCTTTGTACGAGTATAATGAATCTAGTTGTTCTTTTCTGCTACTTTTACGGCAGTGTGGGAGGTGAGGAGGACTTGATATGGTCCTTGCCACTTAGGTTCAAGGGGAGACCGTTTCCAAGTTTTTACATACACCCAGTCTCTAGGCTGGATGCGATGTGCTAGAACATCGGCAGGTAAAGTTTGGCTTAAAGCAGCATACCTATGGAGAGATTTTAACTGAGACTGTAGAGATAAAATATAAGAGGTGAGTCCTTCATTGCCTAAAAGAGAAGTGTGAGCCGGTAGTAAGGGGAAATGTTGGGGAACAGGGTGTCCAAACAGCGGCTCATAAGGGCTGAGCTTTAGTTTTCTCCTTTGATATTAAACTTTTTGCATATACTGCAGTGTTCTAAAAGTCTTTTTGCTTCCTGGTAGACTCCGGGTGCGTAGAACAGCCTATTAGTGATAGCAGCAAGTTTTTTGCAACTTAAATGCTTGCTTTGGTGAAGTTGTTGTAGATAAGGTTTAAGGGCTGCTTTAGGTAGCACTATCCTTCCGTCCGGCAATTGCCATATTCTATCCTTTTTTAACTACTTTATTTCATGAAAGATCAGGTACAGAAAGAAAAAACAAACAAACATTAATCTCACTAAAGAGAAACCATTCCAGGACATTCAGAACTTCGCACCGTGACAAACACTTTCGCAGTAATACACATCATGCCTAACATGCCATATAGCTCTCGAGAAACAAACAGTTCTACTCTTCCCTGTCTCATAGTACACGTGCAAAAACTTTTGGCATTTCACTCTGAGAAAAAACAAAAGCAGCCTGGTGAGGGACCAGGGCACGGCACAAGCTGGAAGCCACAGTCTGCTACTGCGCCGAACTGCTCAGGCAGTGGTTCAGCTTCAAGCACTTCAAATGGAGTTACTACTGCATAACCCGTTCTTCTAACTCTGTTGACTATTTTTGAAGAGCCATCTACAAAAAAATCAAGTCAGGGTTGTTTAAGGGTAAGTCACTAAGATCTGCCCCGGGTTTGTTTGAAAATACTGCAACTTGAAGGCAATCGTGGGAGTCTAGTTCCCCGTTGCTGGGTAGAGGTAATAGAGTAGCCGGATTCAGGGTATTGTATCTCTCTATGACCAGGTTTATAGCCATTAAAAGTGTGGTTTCATACTTGTTCATTCTCTGATGAGAAAAATGTTGAGTATTTTTCTGGAGGAGGAGGAGGGCTACTGCGTGTGGAGCCTTTAGGATAAGGGGGTATCCGAGGACTAATTCCTGGGCTTTCTCAACTATTGTTGCAGCTGCTGCCACTGCGCGAAGCCAGCCTACTCCCCACTTTGCCACTGGATCTAATTGTGCAGAGAAGTAAGCTGCGGGCGGCTTTAAGATCTCAAAAGACTGGTTCTTCCTTTCCATTAAAAGTTTTAGTAGCAATGGCTAAGATTTCTGCCATGGATTTACTTTTAACACCTTCAGTGTCATGTTGGAGCTTCTTTCTAATATCTTCACTAGCCTGACTTATGAATACAAGTCTTAACACAGGCAAAGTGGCAGGTGTCTCGGGGTCCATGTTTCCATACTGGCGTATAGCTTTACAGAGTCTTTCAAAGTAGTCTGAAGGGTGTTCTTCTGGACCCTGAACAGTAACTGTCACTTTGGACCAGTTTGTAGTTTTATCTCCTGCCTTTTTTTAGTCCTTCTTAGCATACGTATTGCATTCTGTCCCTCTTCCTAGTTGTAATTCTAATTTGGATCTTGCCTAGGTACGCCATTAGGCATGTAGTGGTTTTGATGCTGCTGATTGGCTAGAAATTGGTCAGCGTGCCATAGTACTTGGGTCTTCTCATCTGAGGTTAAGAGGCTTTTGAGAAGCTGCATGACATCTGACCAGGAGGGGTTGTGAGTCATGAAAATGGTTTTGAAGCGCCTTAGAACTACTTCGGGATCATCTCTGAGCCTGGGGTGTTTTCTTGCCAGTTTAAGAGGTCGGTGGTGGAGAACGGAGCGTGTTTCCAGTGGCTGATAACTTCTCCACCCTCACCAGGCACAGGGTATTCTCTTAGGGGAGCCAGAAGGCTAGGGGCAGGTACTCATTGTCGGGTATGATTAGCTATGGGAGTCGGATCGGTGTTTGGGGAAGTTGAGTCTGGAAAGGGATGCCTTGAACCATCTACAGGCTCAGGACTTGGGTGGTCGCTGGGAGGCAGTCGGGGTGATGCCTCCCCATGATTTCCTGAGTCCCCTGCCAGCACGGGAATGAACAGATCAGGTGGGATAGGGGGTCTGGGCATGGGTTTATAATCATCATCTGAATATGAAGGTGGTGCAGAAGGTTTTGGACATTGAAGGGGAGCTAACAAATTCGGGAAAGGTACAGGGGTCAGGGTGACTAAAGGTTTACTAGCAACATTGTCTTATAAATACCAATAATTCATTAGGTCGAGGCAGAGGTCCTCCAAGATCTTTCGTAAGGCAGCCGGGCGATTTAGGTCAAATTATCCATTTTCTGGCCATTGTCTTCCCAAATCTAACTGAGACGTATAAGACGTCTAATTAATTAAACAGAGTTTTGCCATACAAGACTTGGACAGTTCTGCCCGTCCCTCCAAATGTTTCCAATTCCTGATCATATAATCAAGGGGTGAATATCCTAGGCCAGAACCCATGATTATATCCTAGTACAAGCAGTCTTATTTCCCTAAGTTCTTCCTGCCTAGAAGCTGTTTCGTCCACATACAACAACCGGTGTTCTCGGACCCCACTGGCTTTCTCCGTGACGAGGGGCGTCTTGAGTCCAAGACCCTAGTCATTGGCCGTTATAACAGCATTTCTACCTTATATCCGTGTCTTTCGCCTTTCGGCCAGGCTGCCGCTCTAACAGCTTTTAAAGTGGCAGACGGATACCCTCAAAGACTGCTTCCAGAGACCTGTAGAGGTTAAACCAGAAACCAGATAGAAACCAAAAACATACCTGACCTGAGGTACTTGCCGGTACCATTCCTTTACCTGATTTGAGGATCCTGCCTTATTGGTCCTGAGGGAACCGTCCACCTCCCGAGACTGACCCAAATAGGTGAACTCACCTGGTGTGCGCTGGGGTGTCAGGAGGTGGAGGTCTCCAAAGGCTCCAAGCTAGACGGGTCCCATCTGGGGTGCCAAATTGTGGTGGGAGAAAACTCCCTGGAGTTCATTGTCTAGCTGCATAGGGACCAGACAACGCAGGTAAAGAATTGACAGCCGTTTATTTGCTTGAGCAAAGACCATAAAGCCAGCAAAAGGCAAAATGGCCTCCCCTAAAGGGTGGGGCGATCTTTTATACTTTTTACAACAAAACAAGACTACAGGGTTAACAAAAAGCAATACTTGGGTGGTGCTTCACAGATCTTCAGAACAGCATATTTCTATTAAGCTGAACTAGCACTTTCTAAAAGCTACAAGTTAAGTAACAGTAACATTACGATAGGTTAGCAAAAACTTGCACAGTAGTAAATACTTCTTAAGGACACGATCACTGTACTTAGAACAATGGCTTCTTTGTCTTATCTTGCTTCTTGCTGTAGCTGATTTTCCAGCACACAGACACAGATCCACTTGCTGCATTGTACTCAGAAAATGCTTAACACAGTTAAAATGATTACTTGACACGAGCAAAGGCTTAGCTATCATTCTGCCTTGTGGTCAGCTGCATTGCTAGGCCACAGGCTATGCCTTGTATTCAGCTGTAAAGCTAATACTTCTTAATAATCTAAATTATTGTTAACCTAACAGTATGCTATCAGAAAACTATTCTATTTCAGGGTAATAACAAACATGCTCACTACATGCTGTCCAGCCAGACAGGTCTTGGGGCCCAGGGCCAGAATATGCAGCTGCAGGGCCCCCATGTGGCAGCCGGGGCCCTGCGGGGAGCAGGATGGGGCCAAGGGGGAGGGCCACCCCCCTGCTGCCACATGCACTCCTGGGATGCAGGGGGGACCTGTGATCCCCAGATCTGTACATGGGAAGGCACAGGCTGCAGGCTCAGGTTCCTGCTCTGCTTCCCTCCTCTGGGCCTCCGTAGGCCAGTGAGCATGCCCCAGCACGACAGGAAGCAGCCAGGCCACACAGGGATTTCCTCATCTCTGTGAGCTCTGTGTTGCCCTGGTGATGCGCCCTCTGTGCGTGCTGCTGCTTTGAGGGGCACAGCCCCATGTGCAGGAGGTGCGTCACCACGGCAGCGTGGAGCTCGCAGAGTGAGCAGCTTCTCTGCGCATTCCTGCTGTTATCTGCTGCCTTGCTTCCCTCCCCCAGGGTCTCTGCAGCGTGGTGGGCAGCACTCAGTGCAGCAGGGAGCGGCTTTGCTGCTTGGAGAAGCTGCGCACCCCTCAAAGCAGAGGTATGTGCAGGAGGCTGCCAGGGCAGTGTGGAGCTAGCAGCAGTGAGGAGATCCCTGTGTGTCCCTGATGCTCCCTGCGCATTGGGTCGTGCCTGTCAGGCTGTGGAGGCCCTGGGGGAGGGAAGCAGGGTGGGAGCCGGAGCCCACAGCCTGCACCTGGCCTGCATACAGATCTGGGGGTGGGGGTGTGAGTTCCCCTGCCCCCGGGGGTGCACATGGTGGCAGGGAGCCTGCAGCAAGGAGGAGCAGGGGCAGGGGACTGTGACCCCAGGTCTGTAGCCCTGGCAGCTGGATATCTTTGTGAGTATTTATCACTTTGTGAGGAGATCCCTGTGTGGCCCTGCATTGGGGCCAGGGCTGGATTTGGCCTGTAAGCTAGGGGTTGAGCACCCCTGGTATAAAATAAGCCCTTGTGACTATTGTTTTTGTTAGACCTCGACTCCATGCGATGCCCAACTACTAGGTAGACAATGAATCAATGCCATCACGCATCACTTGGACACATTGCTCGTGTGCTTTATTCAAAATGGAGACAGCTTTGGATAAACTTCCAACAAACCAGGGAGCTGCCATGCACATTTGTTTTTTCCATATTCATACACCTTGGTTTATGCTCATTAACATTTACCCCACCTCTGTCCCTTCTTTGTTCCACCTTTAGTCCTTCCCATTTTAAGCTCCGCCTCTGTTTGCTGTTTGTTTCATTAGCATGGAATTGTCTTATTTCACTTATATACATGTCTTTTTGCTATGAGTGTATGTCTAAGACCCTGACCGCTGCTTCTTTTGTTCACTTGGGCAGACTTTGACCAAAGCCTAAAAGCTTCTGGAGGCTTATTTACCAATCACCATTCACCTTACACATATGTTTATCTTGGATTCTGTTACCAGTTACATGTTGTCTTTCACATTCCGGTCTGTTTTTCAGTCCCATTTGTACCATCTCCACATTCCTAAGACTTCATCTCATTCACAGCATACAGACTTACACAGACTCGCTTGAAAATGGTTGACACAGTTAAGATGGCTACTTAGCATAAGCAAATGGCTGGCTTAGCATAAGCATTCATAAGCAAAATCTGCTTTATCTTCTAATGATAGCTGGTGGTCTGCATCCTGTTCTTCTTACACAATGAACTATATATCTTACAACATTACTATATTGTTAGGAAAATGCTTGCCTAGGCATCTTGGCATGTTTGCCTAGGTAACTTTTAACATACCATTCTGCCTTGAAGTTAGCAGCTTGCTAGGCCACAGGTCATAGCCTTTTATTCAGCTGCAGATCCAATGCTCCTCAAGATTTAAATGCTGTCACCCTAATAGTTTTCTTCTGGGGAAAAAAATCACTTTCTTAGGACAAGTCTACATGGTGTCCTTAGCAAGCCTGGCAGGTCTGAGAAACATGCCATGCCCACTTCCTGCTGTTCCATGGGTATGCACCAAAGCTTGAAAATTTGGCAGCATTTGGTTTGGCTTGGTCCTGAGTGCCTTCCGGGAGGCACACCAAAGGTGGTGTGCTCAGTGCTGAGCTAAACTGGCTACGCTGCCTAATTTCTAGGCATTAGTATGTATGAAGCAGAAGCAAGTGGAAAGGGGTGCTTTTCAGTGGCAGTTTGCCACAGAGGCAGTATAAATGAGCTCTCATCATCTCTTTTCAGAAGCCAGTTTTCGGTTGTGACCTGAGTGACCCAAGTGTCCTCTATATAGATATGAGAGAAATTTATGGGTATAGATTGAGCCTAGAGTGTGAAGATTTAGGCCATGTGTAGATGACACGGGCATTAATGTCGAGTGCCTGAAGATTTTAACCTAGCGCTTCTTTTGTGCAGCATGTTTGTGTTTGCACAACACAGCATTCGTGTTCACACAACACAATGCTTTTAAGTGAGTTAAGTCTCCTGTGTCATTCCCTGAAGATTTCAGTAAGGGGAGTCAAATACCAATCTACCCCCCGTAATGTCTTTCAATGTATTACAGCAGGAGGTACATGTAAACTGGCCTTTCCTGTCCCCACCCCCGGCCTCTCACTGGCAGTCTCACCTGGGCACAGTCACCCCAAAAACCTTGTCACTTGTTGGTCTTGTCTCTCCATTAGTATGCAATCCCAAAGACCCCATTGCAATTCCCATTCCAAAGACAAGCCATATGAATCCTCCCCTCCCATTCCTTTCCTTTCCCATCCTGCCGTATACAAATATATGTGCTTTTTCTTTTATTTACTATGTAACTGCTATGATATCATAAAATGTTCAGGGTTTAGAGTAGCGGCTGGGTGTTTGTTGCCACCCTGTTGATTGGCGGTTGCTGTTGATTGAGGTTGGTGGTGGCACCGAGATGGCGAGCTCTTCAACTTTTTTTTTTTTTTTTTTTGTTCTGGTGGTTTTTGGACTACATTTCCCAGCATTTCTAAGCTCATTGATCTTCATACAGTTTCCAGTGGGGGCTCCCATTGGAACCCTCCCATTCCCTGCCCAGGTTCCGCTGTCAATCTGTGTAGTGCAACATACAGCTTTTGGAGGTGTGTTGTGAAATGTTTTATAAATGTTTTTGAAAATGTGGGTTGCTGTTTGGCTCGGTCCCCCACCCGCCTAGCCTGCCAAGAGCTATAGTTAATCTTCTTGCCACCATGGTGGGGTGGGGGGTGCTCTTCAGATGTAGGTGATGGTGCATAATGCCCCCCTCCCCCAAACCACTGACAGTCTGGAAGCAGCAAACCCATAGCCCAGTCTACATTTCCTCCCCTCTGCCCTGACCATCCTTCCCTCTGCCCCCTGTCTGCAACACCTCAAGCCCTTGTATACAGACACAGATTTAAAGTGTAAATGAATTTATTTTAACATAACCAAGAGAGAGAACAAAGCACTCCTAGGTGCTGTTGTCAGCAATATATCCTGCCAGACAATCTCACAAGCACTGCTTGACCATCCTCTCCTTGAGCGTATCTCCTGTTAGGCTGTTCAAAACTTTTGCCGCTTCAGGGAAAACAGGCTGTGCTTCTGCAATAAAATTATTTTGCAGAAGCAGGCAGGTAGGTATTGCTTTTTTGCAACATTCCGGGCCATTGAGGAGCCATCCCAAAATACAATGGCCTTATTTACCCCATCACCAGGTCTTTGTTGGTAAACTTGGTGCTTCTTCACCTTTGGGTGCTTTGATACATACAGGTAATGACTTTACAGTCCTTGAAACTTTCCCAGACCGTCATGCAAGCACAGCCAGAGTATAAAGGCACCGCTTCTCCCAAAATCTGCTAGCCCCCTTTCACAAATTGCTTGTGCTGTTGACCATGAACTGGTTCGCCATGTCTTGGAAAGCCAAGGTCAGCAGTATGGAGCTGACGGCCCAGGAGGCTGATACCTCCAAATGCCCGTGAACCCAACTGAACCCGAGAAGAACTGGAGGACTTGATCAACATTTGGTCGGAGCAAAGGCTCATAGACAGGCTGGAAAGTAGAAAGAATAAGCCTGTTTATGTTGAGTTCGCAAAAGGCATGCAGGTGCGAGGCCACAATTGTGACTGGACCCAGGTCTGGTGCAAGATGAAGTCCCTAAGATCAGAGTTTTACCGAACCAAAGATGCGAACTCTTGTTATGGGGCCAGTCGCACAATTGCTCCCTTCTATGATAAGCTGTCCATCATTCTCTCCAAGGATGCGGGTGACAACCCAGGTATGGAGACTTTCAGCACTGGGTTTGGGCAGGAGGAGGTAGCAGCAGCCCCTCCTGAGGGTGAAACCATGAGCATGTCTCAGCTCTACGCAGACCGCTCCCTGATGACCATGAATGGCAGGAAGAACTGTCGGTCACCATACACTTATTGCCACTTAGCCCCTCTGTTCCACGGAGTAGCACAGATGATAAAGCAGAGGAGATGGAGGGTCAGGAAGAAACCCATGTTGCTGGTACATCATCTACCGCTACCAAGACCCAAGAACATGCTGGACCTGGTAAGTAGCTTGTAGCATGCCTCTTGCTACTGCCAGGCCATTCCTGGGTTCATGCTGGGTTTGGGGGCCCAGGAAGGAAGGGGAGAAATTAATGTGTTGCTGTAGGTGGGTTGCCATGTTCTTTCGGTGGTGGTGCATAATGGGTTTGCTAGCTTGTAATGTAACAGATGCCGAACTAATTATTTGTTTTATTAATTTTTTGCAGCTAGCATGGGCAGTGGCAACTGTGGGCCTGTTTCCAAAGTGGGTACTTGTAAGTTTTAGGCAGTATGAGTGGTACCCCACTGTTGTGGGGTCTGTTTTGGTGCCTGCCAGCATTTTGTGCACTGCATGGTGGGGGTGGGGGTATATACTTCCCTCCTCTTGGGGGGAAGGCAACCACTGCTTTTTTCTCTGTTTATCGGCCACCATGACCCATGGCTGTTTGGCCACCCCCAGGCCATGGGCCCCCTGCTAGCAATACAACAGAGCGCTGCAGAGATTTTCACAGCAAGCAGAGATGGTCCTGTGAAACTGCACTCGAGGTTTTGGCGTAGTCCTCACTAGCCAGAGTGGCATGCGCAGATGCCTGGCAGGACAAACTCCTCGAGTCACTGCGTAAGGATGATGCCATCCTCAAGGAAGTGAGACACCGTGTGGAATTTGAAAGATATGGCCAATGAGTCCCATGTTGAATTACAGAGGTCACAGGACAATTTCAATGATGTCTTTCAGAGTGTGCAGAACTACCTCATAAATAAATGGGTACCACACCCAAAAGGGAAAAGTTGGTCCACTTGGCTTGCCTCTGCAGGAAAACCTGAATGGAGAATTACAGCTGAGCCTGTTCCCCTTAACTCAGTGGGGTCACAGGATGGCTGTGGGATGAAGGCAAAGAAGCACAAGTAAATGCTTATAATAGTGTGTTGCAAACAGTAAAACCTCATGGTTTCCTGGCTTCCTGTGTCTGCCTCCATATCTACCCTTACACTGCTTGGTTACAAAGGTGGATTTCGTTCATTGTTTGGGTTCATTTCTCTGTTCATTTTTCCTGCCACTTGTTGCATGGTGTCAGTGGGGAAGGGTTGGCAGTCTGTCTTGCACAGGTACACAGCGGGGCTCCAGAGGTAAACAGGGGCTGCCTGGGTGGGTTGCAACACACAAGAGCTGCCCTGCACACCAGCATTTTGCAAAGGCAGCACTCACTCTTCAAAGTTATTTTTGAGGCCATACTGCTTCTGATTTCACCTCCCTTAGTAGGGAGAAGGGAAATGGTGTCACCCCCCCAGCAGCCTGGCTTGCTTTTTGGCAAGCCACCAGCCACTTTGCAAAGTCACCCACAGGGGCTCATGCCTTTCCAGGCTCTTTGGCTCACCCTTCACAACCTTTGCATTTTCCTTAGATGGAAACTTTGAAAATGTGCTCTTTAAGTATTCTTTTCATGCTCTTTTCCAGGCAAGTGCTAGGCACTGTCTCCTTTATTTTGGAACACCAAAGCAAGGCTGTGGTTGTGGGGGCAGCATCGGGTTTAAGACTTGCTTTGCTTGCACACAAACCCAGGGATTTTGCAAACTTTTCCACCTTCTTTTTGCGCTCTTTTCCAGCCCAGCACCAGACTGTCTGTTGGTTTTTTTTTCCACACCAAAACGAGGCTGCTGGTGGGAAGGGCTTGCCCCACTGAAGGACTATAAATTGGGGGAGCAGAGGTTGGGGTGTATGTTCGCTGTATCAGTAATGGAGGTTTGAGGCAGGTGAGGGACAACAGCACAGTGGGGGCAAAGAAGGACTCATCCCAGTCACGAAACTTGCCCCTGGGGGGCACAGCAATGCGAATCCAGGGTTCGAGAAGATTTCAGGCTTATCATGTGGAGTGCAATGAAGCTTCGAGTGCTATTTGATGCCTGCACCTCTGCAACTCAAAAGAGGACATGGCAATGTGCTACACACCACCTTTGGTAAGTGACACCTGACACTTGTCTGTCCCCTGAGGGTGGCAGGGTCATCGCTAGGGGGGCACAAATAGAAGCAACCAACCTGGGCACAGTACTTTGGGGGCCCTGCAGAGACAGGCGGAGCAGACGGGGTGACTCCTCAGCGTTGCCGCCGGCCTTGCATCCACATGCTTGCCAACTCCCCTCTCCTCCCTCCCCACCCCCCGCCACGGCAGCAGCACGCAGGATCAGTTCTGCACAGGGGTGCTTATTTGCCCAAGGCCCTGCACCAGTCGCCTACCATGGGTCGCCAAGCCCAGGGTGCTGCTGCCCTCACTCCCATGTGCCCCAGACAAGCTGCCTTCTGCAGCGGTGGGGAGGAGAGGGGGTGAGTGGCATGGACTGGTGGTGCCCCCAGGCACCTGCCAATGGTGCCCCCTTTGTGTCTGCACCCAGGGCGGCCACCCCACCCACCACACGCCACTGCCCAGCATCCTGATAGGGTCATCTCTGGTTAGTTCAAATTTATTGTAAACGGGCCTCCTGGAATTTTATGGGTGTGAAGGAAGGTACGCGAGGTGCACAAAAGGCACCAGTACAAATTCCTATGTTCTTTCTATCCTCCCTCCCTCTGGTTTTTAGATCCCCTTCCACTGCTGGCCACAGGCTGATCAATCCCTGTTGGTGTGACAAGAGGCAGAAAGAGAAGATGAAGAGGATGACAATACTTCCTTCAGGATTCTATCAACAACTGAACTATTATGCATTATAATTATAGTTGACTTTCATCCTGACTTATATAGACTTATAATATTATAACAGGTAATCCTAATAATAGGAGTCAATAATACTTTAGTTCCAATAGTAATATATTAATAAGAGTTTGTAGTAATAGTAATATTAATGATTATTTATTAATGGTCAATTCCTTATCCCAGCATTTCAAAGCAGGTAGATCTGCCTTATCACCACCCCTTCCCCCTCAACTGGCTTTTGCAGCACACATAGCACACATCCTGGGCACCCAACACACACATCCTGGGCCTCCACCATATATATATAGCCAATATATAATACACTTATGTTATATAGACTTATAATTACAGTTCAATTCCTTATGATGAGAAAGCAGATAGTGAGCATAAATGCAGGTGATTATGTGAAAACAAGCAGTAAGGCAAAAGTTCTTGACTTCAGGAGGGCCAACTTCAATGAGCTAAGGGATTAGTAAAACATTGGGCACTCAGAGCTTCAATGAGAGGGGAGCCCAGGACAGGTGGTTGTTCCTTAAGGAACCAATCCTTCGAGGTCAGAAGGAGTCAGTCCCAACACAAACCAAAGGGGGCAGTAGTAACCGGCAGCACACTTATAAGATGGGAAACTCCCTTCTTGAGAGCGCAGAGGCAGAAAGGGATCTTGGAGTCATCACTGACTCCAAGATGAACATGGGCCGACAATGCGAGGTCACAGTCAGCAGGGCTAACCGGACCCACAGGTGTATCTCAAGTAGGGCCAAGGAGGTGATCCTTCCCCTCTACGCGACACTGGTCAGGCCGCAGCTGGAGTCCTGTGTCCAGTTTTGGGCACCGCACTTCAAGAGGGATGTGGACAACATTGAGAGGGTCCAGAGGAGGGCAACCTGCATGATCCAGGGACAGCAGGGCAGACCCTACAATAAGAAGCTACAGGACCTGAACCTGTTCAGCCTTCACAAGAGAAAGCTGAGGGGGGACCTTGTGACCGTCTATAAACTCACTAGGGGGGACCAGAAGGGTTTGGGGGAGACCTTGTTTCCCCTAGCACCCCCCAGGATAACAAGGAATAACGGCCACAAGTTGTTGGAGAGTAGGTTTAGATTAGACATCCGTAGGAACTACTTCACAGTTAGGGCGGCTAGGATCTGGAACCAACTTCCAAGGGAAGTGGTGCTGGCTCCTACCCTGGGGGTCTTTAAGAAGCGGCTCGATGCCTACCTGGCTGGGGTCACTTGAGCCCAGTTTCCCTCCTGCCCAGGCAGGGGGTCGGACTTGAAGATCTACAAGGTCCCTTCCGACCCTACTTCTATGATTCTATGAAAAAGCCCCCTTGGCTCAGTAAAGGCATCCAGGGCAAAAAAGGTGGCATACAATCAGTGAAACCAAGGGGCAATCGCCAAGGAGGATTTCACTTCCGTCGCTCATAATTGCAGGGAGGTGGTTAGGAAGGTCAAGGCACAGATGGAACTAGGGCTGGCAACCAAAATGAAGGATAACAAAAAGTCCTTTTTCAAATATATAGGGAATAAGAAGAAGGTACCAGGCAATGTGGGGCCCCTACAGGACAGGCTTGGCAATCTGGTGATTGCAGCAAAGGAAAAAGCTGATCTCTTCAGTGAGTTCTTTGCCTCCATATTTCTGAGCAGGGACTGGGACAACTTCCCTGCTAGGATTATGGACAGGCTCAGGGGACACGACACCATGCCTAGGGTCATGGACGATCTAGTTAGGGAACTCTTGGAGGGGCTGGACATGTATAAATCAGCAGGTTTGGATGCTCTTCAACTGAGGGTACTGAGGGAATTGGCGGAAGTAATAGCAGGGCCCCTGGCATGGCTGTATGAGCGCTTGTGGTGCTTGGGCCATGTCCCAGAGGACTGGAAAAAGGCCAACATGATCCCCATTTACAAGAAGGGGAGAAAGGAGGATCCGGGTAACTATAGGCCAGTTAGTCTCACCTCGGTCCTTAGGAAGAAGTTTGAGTAAATTATCAAGGAACACATCTGCGGGGGCCCAGCATGGGAGGTAATGCTCAGGGGCAACCAACATGGGTTCATTGCAGGCAGATCCTGCTTGACTAACTTTGTTTCTTTTTCTGACTAGGTCACAAAGTCCTTGGATGTGGGCATTGAGGTGGATGTCATCCACCTGGACTTCAAGAAGGCCTTTGACACTGTTTCTCACCCCATTCTCATAAAAAAAAAACTAGGTAACTGAGGCACTGATGCCTACACAGTCAGATGGGTGGCAAATTGACTCGATTGTCGCAGCCAGAGAGTGGTGGTGGATGGGTCATTTTCCACCTGGAGGGATGTGGGCAGTGGAGTTCCCCAGGGCTTGGTCCTCAGGGCTGTGCTGTTCAACATCTTTATCAGTGACTTGGAGGTGGGCATGGAAAGCACGCTGTCCAAATTCGCTGATGACATAAAGATGTGGGGAGAAGTGGGCACACTGGAGGGGAGGGACAGAATCCAACTAGACCTAGACAGGTTGCAGAGGTAGGCGGATAAGAATAGAATGGAATTCAATATTGACAAGTGCAAGGTGCTTCATCTAGGGAGAAGGAACCTGCAACATACCTAAAGGCTAGGGAACACCCTTCTCAACAGTACAGTGGCTGAAAGATCTTGGAGTCATTGTTGACTCCAAGATGGACACGAGCCACCAATGCGAGGAAGAAGTCAGTAAGGCTAACCACACGTTGTCGTGCATCTACAGATATATCACAAGCAGGTCCAGGGAGGTGATCCTTCCCCTTTATGCAGCGCTGGTGAGGCTGCAATTGGAGTACTGTGTCCAGTTCTGGGTGCCGCACTTCAAGAAGAATGTGGCTAAGCTTGAGAGGGTCCAGAGGAGGGCCACTCTCATGGTCAGGGGACAACAGGCAAGGCCCTACAAAGATAGACTAAAGGACCTGAATCTATTCATCCTCCACAAGAGAAGACAGAGGGGATCTGGTGGCCATCCATAAACTCACCAGAGGGGACCAGCAGAAAATAGGTGAGGCTCTGTTCCCCTGGGCACCACCTGAGATGACAAGGAATAATGACCACAAATTGATTGAGAGCAGGTTCAGGCTTGATATCAGGAGGCATTACTTTACAGTTAGGGCTTCCAGGCTCTGGAATGGGCTCCCAAGGGAGGAGGTGCTCTCCCCTACCTTGGGGTTCTTCAAGAGGACGTTGGATAGATAGCTGGGTGGGGTATTATGATCCCAGCACTCTTTCCTGCCCAGGGCTGGGGGTCGGACTTGATGATCTGTTTAGGTCCCTTCTGACCCTAGAAACTATGAAACTATGTGCCTTCCCTGCCTCTTTCCCCATGGCGGGGGGGCGGGGGGGGCAGGAATGCCCACCTCCTGCTTACTGGCCATAATAAGGGGCAAGCTTGTCCCTAGGTCCCTCTATTCCCATGGCTGGGCCTTCAGTCTTGGGGAAAAGTACTGAATTCTGAGCCTGGTGTTGTGCCAGGAGGAGGGCAAGACTTTCTTCTCGCCCTCCTCATAGGTTGCTGGCCAGGCCACGAATGCAGCGGAGGCTATTTTGCAATAGACACTACACAGTATAAAGCGTATCATTGGGGGGACTTACGTTCATTAAGTGACAGTCCCCTCACTAGCCTACTATCAGGCAATTGTTGCTGTAAGTAAGCATGTAAAGAAATGCGTAATGAATGCATACTAAAGTAAATACGTACATTATTAAGAATTATGAATTGCCTTTACACATTGTAATGTTTGAATTGTTTATGGCCACTAGTATTTCTAGGGCTTCTCTTCTGTCTCCTTGAATATTGCACAAGTTCTGCAGGTCCATTTCATGTTATTCTCTCCCTCCTCCTGGTTGCTGGCCACAAGTACTGCTGAGATTTCTCTTCTGTGTACTACTTGAATTGCGGAGGCTTTCTTCGCAGGCTTTGGCCCAAGCATCAGCTCGAGTATGGTAAGAGTTGCACAAGTTTTGCAGATCCATTTCATATTATTCTAGCCCTCCTCCTGGTTGCTGGCCCTGTTTGCTAATGAGCGTATTATGAAATTATAATTGGAGGATGTTTGCTGTCCACAAATGCAGAGGCTTTCTTCTTGGTTGCTGGTCAAGCCATCCTGTTTTCTTCAATGGCTTTGGCTCGAGCATTAGCTCGAGCATGGTAAGAGTTGTTTTCTTCTGACTGGGACAAAGACAGAAAACAAGTCTTCAGGCCCATTTCATAGTCTTCTTGTCCTCCTCCTGGTTACTGGCCATGTCCCAGTGAATTTGGACTGGGGTACATGTCTTCTGACACCCAGCCACCACTCTGTCTCCTTGAGGCTTCTGTCTCCTTGAATTTCTTCTCTGACTTGCGGAAGGAAGAAAGATTTTAAGTCAATAAGGATAACAGAAAGTAGTATAACAGAAGTGGGGATTTTCCTCCCCAGCACCTTTTACAATATAAAATATTGTAAAACAGCACCTGCCTGCCAGTCTGCCTCCCTCCCTAACCTTTGTGGCCAGGAAAAGTTCAAAAGTTACTATGTAACAGATATTAGCATGGCCTTACTCAGCCAGTCAGCTGAGTTGGGCCATGCATCCCCACCTGAGGGGGCCCCTTTGGGACCATGCCTGCCCCCCCGCCCTTTACCCAGCCATTTTCCTGCTGGGACATGTTCAGTAACCAGGAAGGGGTGCAGGCTGCCTGCCTCCCTCCTTCCCTCCCCAATCCACCCATCCACCAAACCGGCTTCTGGTGGGGAACATTGTAATGGAGGGATGGGCAAAATATGGCCCGCAGGCCGGATGTGGCCCACGAGGGCATTCTATCCAGCCCACAGGGGTCCCTAAAAAATTTAGAAAATTAATATTTATCTGTTTTTGCTTCCTGTCAAAAATGACAGGAACCAGGGGCAGTAGAACCCAGGGGAAGCCCGGCGGGCTCCCGCAACAGCAGGGCCCATCCCCCCAGCCAGAAGCCTCAGCAGGGGCTTCTGGCTTTGGACCATGTGGGTGCACCGGCGCTGGAAACTCGGGTAAGGGGGGAGGGCAGGGAAGGGGCCCTGGGAAAAGCAGCCCATCCTCCACCCTGTAGCCAGGACTCCCTGATGCAGTTGCTTACAGCCCATGCAGGGCTTTCCTGATCAGGCACAGGCAGCCCACATGGGCTGTGAGTGGCTGCAGTGTGGGGCACTGGCCACAAAGCAGGTGAGGAGCCACTTTTCCTGTGCTTAGCACCATCTTGTAACCCACCCTGTCTGCCAACCTGGGCCCTTCGCTGGCTCCAAGCTCACCCATGGGGCTACATATGGCGGCGGCGGCAGCTGTGGCCCCCCCCCCACTTGCCATGTCAGGCAGTGTTGGCTGCTGCTGCCTGCCCGGAGCTCATGCACTGGGAAGCCCAGAGGTGGCAATGGCAAGCACTGCCCAGTGTGGCAAGCAGGGGGGCTGCAGCTATTGCTGCTGTGCTCAGTGCCACAGGTGAGCCCAGAGCCGGTGCGTGGCCCAGGCTGGCTGTGGGGGTGGGTTATAAGCTGGTGCTGAGCACGGGAAGTGGCCTCTCGCCCACCCTATAGCCGATGCCCTTTGCTACAGGCTGTGCCTGATCAGGACAGCCCTGTGCAGGCTGTGAGCGGTTGCAGCAGGGAGCGCTGGCCATGGAGCGGAGGAAAGGTCGCTTTTCCCCATGCTCAGCACCAACTCCTTCCCTGCTGTGGAGCAGGGGGTTGGGGCTGTATGCTGCCCCCCCCCCCCCCCGCCTTTATTGTGGGGCTGGGGGGGCACTGGGAGTGAGCAGGTGCACAGGGCCCACACCAGTGTCCTGGGGCCAGTGCCAGCAGGGCCTAGAGTAGGGCAGCAGTAGTACAGGGTCCCAGCCAGCAGGGGCTCTATGGAGCTGGGCCAGCTCCCCCCTCTCCCTGCTGCTGCAGCCCAACCTGGCTCCACAGACCCCTGCCAGCCTGCACCCAGCTCTGGGCCCCACCGGCACTGGCCCTGAGATATTGGTCCCAAGATGGTCACCAGGGGGTGGGGCTACCCAGGCGGCCCTCAACAGCTTGCCAGAACTGGGTAAGTGGCCCTTCCCCTGAAACAATTGCCTGTCTTTGTTGTAATGCATTGCTAAAGTCTTTATAGAGTTGCTAAAGACCCTAGGAGGCCTATGCTTGCTGCTGGGGGTGGGTGGGGTTGTTTAGTCTTCTTTCTTGCAAGAAATTCTGGCTGCACACTAGCACTGGCCAAGCGTTTGAGCTTCCTCCGTCTAATAACAGTCCACCCTGCAACTTTCCAGCAATGCCATAACTCCATACAAGTCACATGGTCAACAGTAACCAGGAAGGGCCAGTAATCAGCCTCTTGCCCTCCCACTAAGCAGCCCTCCATCCATCTATCCATATCATATCAAGGGATTACTCAAGGGACCTTGGCAGCATATTGTAAATTGGTGTTCTATCCTACTGTATTGTGTTTGCTAGCAATGGCTGTACCGTAAAAAAAAAAAAGTATTCACCAGTTGACTACCACTGGCATTGTCAAGTAAAACAAAAATAATGTATACTGTTTTAGCTTTATTGTGAGAAAAAATAAAGATGAAAAACAAAAAAATTTGATTTGTACTTGCTCCTGCTTGATTTCAGGGCATGGACCTGGGACCGGGGGACCAGTTTACAGCTGGCCAGGGGTGGGAGTGCAATAGCTTCCCAGGCTGGGCACAATGCTGGTCAGCGCCCGTATTTCAGATTGGTTGGTCTATTCTCCAGGCACGTCAATAATATGTCTGGGGTTAGTCATCTGCTGCATAACACTTCTGGCCTCTCTGTAGGGAGCAGAGTGCTTTTTGAAACCCTGGCCTTGGCTGATTAGCAGCTCCCTATTAGGGTGACTCCCTGAGGTAGCTGAGACCCATCTGATGAGGGCATACCAATACCTAGTTTAGAGCCCCTGGCAGGAATTATCCAGTGCTCTAACTTGAAATGCAAAGAAATTTCTTGAATTTGGATGAAATTAAGTGTTCTCCCACAATGATGCTTTCTTTGAATACACTTGATTCTGCAGAGGCCTAGAGGTAGCTGAAGAGATTACCCAGGGCTGCCCTGGGAGTGCTTTTGCTCATTTCCCTCTCACCTTCTCCCTGTCTTTTGAGAAGGTGGAGAGGAGAGATATGGCAAGGGAAGACAAAGCAATCCTGACCAAAATATGATGAGTTCTTTCCAGGGTGGGAGAGGGTTGCAGCCGGCTGGGGGGGTGGTCTCAGCTGCCTGCGGAGGGTTCCGGATTGAGAGTATGGTCTGGGGTAGAAAGGTAAGAAAGATTTATTGACTTCACAAAAACACAACTACGCGTAGTAACAAAACAAACAATGACAGACAAAAGCAATTTGTGTCGGCAACATATCGGCAGTCCCCTCTGATGCCTGATACACAGCAAGCTTCTCTTTCCACAAAGTTCAGCGAAGTCAGGTGTCCCTGAGCAACAGTGTCTGAGGGGTACCGGGAAGGACCCTGGAATGCAGTCCTTGGGCTCCTCGAGGTCCACGGGCCCACTGATCCAGGCAACAGCTAACTAATCCTTTTCACAGAGCTGTATCTTCCTTCTGAATGGTTTCCAAATATTCCAGCTCATTTAGAGCTTCTGAATTATACAGATAACGAATGACCACTCAGATTCCTTTTACTTCAACTGTCCTTAGCTTGACCATTAGCAGTACAAGCCTTGCATTCCTTTGATAAGGTAATTTTAACTGCACCACAGGGCCTTACTACTTCTAGGCTTTGCTAGATTTACTAGGCTTTACTTTATGCAAGGCCTCACTACATCTTAGACTTTAATTAGGTTTTTAGCAACAACATATAGCTTAATATCTAAACAAATACAGAAAAATACTTGGTCTAATCTTCATAGGGCCTTTATCAAGCACTTTGAATCACACGGACATAATTTCAGCTGTCGCAGGGGGGTGCGGTCTGCAACCTCAGCTACAAAATGTGCTGCATTGCATTGCAAAGAAAGCTTTGGGGGGAAAAAAAATCACTTTTGCATCACACCCCCTATAACAGTACAGCCTGCAAAGAAAAAAAAAGCTGCCAGGGTGGCAGGAAAAAAAAGCTGTTTTTGGACCTGCGGCAGCAGGTGTTAACCCCAACCCCCAATCCCCCCTCCCCCATGACTATGCATATGAAATGCATTTTAATTTATTAAAGACTTACTAAAGTCTTTAAAGACTTGCTAAAGGCCCTGGGAGGTCCATGCATGGAGAAGTTTTGCAGATTGCCTGCTTGCCACTAGTGGTGGGTGTGGTTGTTTAGTCTTTTTTTTTCTTGCAAGACATGCTGGCTGCACTGTAGTACTTAACAAGCATTTGACCTCCCTCTGACAACAGTCCACCCTGCAACTCTTTGCAACTCTTTCCAGTAATGCCATGACTCCATAAAAACCCTCAACCAGACCCCCATGCTGAAGTGGGCGCAGTCTCTGAAAACCACCCCTCTCCCCACCAACTCACCTGAAAGCAGACATGACATATATAGAGCAAAAATAAAATACTTTATTCAAAAAAGAGCGGTGTGGTGCATTTTCTTCTTTTGTAAAAAAAATAAAAAGAAAAAAAATAATTTTTTTAAAATTTAAATTAAAAAAAGAATTTAAATAATAAGTAATACATTATTAAATTAACAAAGATTTTAAATAAATAAGGATAACAGTATTATACAAAAGGGAGATCTTCCTCCCCAGCACCTTTACAATATAAAATACATACGAAATATACAAAAATAAAAAATTACTGCAAATCTGCACAATATAGATCTTTCACTCTCTTCATTTTTAATTTTTTTTGGTTGCTGACCCCAGCAAGTTCTGACTCCAAAAATTTTCTGCAGGGCAGGGGAAAGAAGAAAAGGAAGAGGAGAAGGGTTTGGAGCAGTCAAAAAAATGGACTTTTCCCCCCTCGCCTCCCCCCACACATCTCCACAAAGTTGGTGGGACATATTACCTAAATGTCACCCAGGATGCTGCATATCTTGGGTGTCGGATCTGGTAGGCAGTGTCCTGCCACTGAACTTTTGGTCACGGTTCTGAAATGGAATGTGATGAAGTTCAGAAGGTTTGCAATAGTGAAGTCAGTCATGTAACTGCTCACTCCAAAGTTTCAAACTACTTGCAAAAAACTTACCATTACTGCTGCAACTGTCATCTAGAGCTATGCCCACTGTAGTGGCAGCACACAGTAGAGGCATGGGGGGTGCAGGTGGAGGGTACATGGGGCAGGAGGACATATGCTATAGGTGGCGGGGGGTGGAAGAATTAAGAGGGGGTAGTAAATTAAGGGAATATTGGCTCTCCCCCATTCCTTTTTGTTAAAATAAAAATAATAATTTGCAGACGTGACCCAAACCTGTAACTACTCCACTGCATGCTGTGAGGGAGGAGGGAGGGGTGAGGAGTGAGTGAAGGTAAAAAAAAAAAAAAAAAAAAAAGAACACACAAAGGCACCTACTGGCTAAAGGCTGGAACAGTGCCACCTCATGGTGAAGGGGATTAATTAGAAGTCTTTGGAGTCTCTGGCTGTTTCCATAGCTGGGGTGCTGTAACTGGGGAGTGCAGCAAAAATAACACATCTCCAAGTAGTGTCAGTTAAAGGTGCTAAATGGACTTTTGGACCAGTGTGTCATGGGATAGGGTCCCTAAGGATGGCCATGATCTCCTAAGGCCCCTCGACTGTGCCAATTTGGCCTGATGGACACCCTCTTTTCTTGCCCGCCACATCTTGATGTAAATGTAATGTAGGGAGGCTGCTTTCACGCCCAGTCGGACATGGTCCTGATGGACTTCCCTGGACCCCGTGGGTCCCCAGCCTTACGGGCTATATGCGTGGCTCCAACCGCCCCTTTACCATGCCCCAAGCCTCACAGATGGCATTGACATTGTCCTGTCTAGGCCTTGCTGTGATTTGGCCCCCTTGTCCACTCTGGGCCCCCCGCAGCCCTGTATCTGCACCTCACTGGCGCCTGGGCCCTCCGCAGCTCTGTTTTTGCTCACCCCCTGAAAGCTGTGCCCCTCTGGCGCCAAGACCTGGTCGCCCCCTGAACGCTGTGCCCCTCTGGTCCCGGGGTCTGCTCACCCCCTGAATGCTGCACCCCTCTGGCACTGGGGTCTGCTCACCCCCTGAAATGCTGTGCCCTTTCTGATGCTGGGGTCTGTGCACCCAAAATGCTGCACCTTCTCTGGCGCTGGGGTCCCCACGCTGCAGTGGGCCCCCAATGAGGCTTCCTTCTTCCCCAAGTAGCCTCACCCAAACCACCCGTGTTGTAAAACAACAACCAAACATAAGCCCCTGGGCTATAACATAACACAAGCTGCATAAGGTATGCTCTGCCCCTTTACATTACTAGGAACAGAACTTAGTCAGGCCTCTTCCCTTCACTCACTCTAGGAGGGCTCCTTCCCCCTTGGCTGACAGCAGAAAACTGAACTCACTAGTCCCCATCCTGGGGTTTATATGGGCCCAGGGCCTTGCCCCTTCCGGCCAGCTGACCAGGTGCAGGTGCAGACTAATTTCCTCATTAGCTAGCTGCCATGGCAACCTGTACCTGGGCTCCTGAATGGCTCTTTGGGCTCTCCCCAGGCAGTTTCTACTCTTCTAGGAGCAGGCACCTAAGTGCCCTGCAACACAGCAGGAAATCCCGGGTCTTGCAAACACAAATGCAATTGCGTCGGTGTTAACAGGAAATATTGTTTTGTCTACATATGCCCTTAGGTATCATCAGAGCTATTCAGTTCATTAGAAGATAAATATCTGTGTAAAATATATGTTTGTTGAGCTAAACTGCATTCTGCCTAAACATCTATAGATATGCTGATCTGCCATTACTGCATTGTCTGAGAAATAGTTTTCATATTGAAGTGATGTTTCAGATAAAATGTATACTGCCTTTGTAAGAGTTAAATAATAGTCACATGTGTTTTTTTGTTTTTTTGTCATAGGAGGTGGATGTGGATGACAGATTTGGAGATTTAGATCTCAGAAATGATTCAGATATTCCTGAAGTTCCCCCATCAACAGACAGCACTCCAGAAATACTCAAAAGAGCTCTTTCTGGCGTATCTGCCAGGTATAGTAAAGTGAGATTCCTAACACATTTGGGACAAGAATGTTGAGACTTGCTGACTAAATGTAATTATATTGCAAATTTAATTTCCTATGTGATAACCTTTACACATATACCTTTATTTTGGATCTATTATTATGGCTCTTTAGCTACATTTTTGCTTGAGTACCAGTTTTTATGAAATTAACATTTTCAGTACACCACCCAAAGATTGCCTGGCTTCATCCGTTATAAAGAAATAATTATTAAATAACTTTAACTTAACTTAAATGCTGAAGCATCACAGAGAGACGGGAGCCAGATACCAGTAACTGTGACTGATCTTAAGAAGATTAATTTTTTTGGCTTCATGTAATATGCTGGCTTTCTGGCCACCTTTAGTTAATTGGAGTTATTTTGCATTTTGCTAAAGAAGGAGGAATCCAAATTTTTTTTTACAGGTTAGCTTTACATTCACTTTTCCATCAACCTTTGTGCCTTTTATTGGGAGATGGTAACAAAATAATTAAGTGTAGATGGGAGCTAGCAAGCAATACCCATTTTATTTTATTATTTTCCCCATAGCTGGCAGGAATCAAAGGGCATGCCTGTACTGCATCTCTAGTGTGTCTAGGCAGTGATGTTCCCAAGCATGTCCCATTCTTCTTTCGCTTGCATTTGTCAGAGCCAAGAATACAATAGTGAAACTGCCCTGGGGTGCCCCTGCATGCTGAAAACAGAAGTTTTGAAAGTGACTGTAGGGATCTACACCCACCATGGCTTCTGGGTTGTCAGCAGGAGGTTGGATATGCTTGGAAGTGTACTGGAACAGGTGAGGAACACAGTGTAGACATATCAGTTGAGTCATCATCTTCAGCAATCCCTCACAGTTGAGGATGATTGTCTTCCATTATTGTCTTATCTGTGTGTCCAAAGATGGCTGATAAGGCCTACCTGGGATCAAAAGACTCTACTGCAGCTCGGATGTGTGTTTTTGTGTGGGGTGGGTGGCGCTGGATTCTTGATTTGTTCCATGATGCTTTGTTTCTGCTGCTCCTGCTTTTCCATCTACTGTTGTTGTCATGAAGTTTCAAAGCACTGAGATCCCTACAGCAGACTTTTCTTCCATTTGGGACAGTCCTGGGGAATTGTCTCCCACAAGTTGGCATCAGTGTTGCATTTTTTTAAGTTGGCCTTCAGGACTTCCCTGAAGTGCTTTCTCTGTTATCCTCTTGAGCATACACATTGCTGAGATGGGAGAATAAAACTTGCTTTGGATGTCTGGAGTTGGACATCCGGATGACATGGCTGGCCCAATGAAGTTGATGTTGGATGATCATCACCTCAGTACTCGTGGGGTTTGCTTGCAGGAGAACACTAATGTTGGTGCATCTGTCTTCCCACTGGCTTTGGAGGATCTTACACATGCAGCGTTGATGGTACTTCAACAACTTCAGATGTCTCCTGTACATTGTACATGTCTTAGCTCCATACAGTGAGGTGGGAATCATGACTGCTTGATAAACCACAAACTTGGTTTTGGATCTGATGTCACGATCTTCAAACATCCATTTCTTCAGGCACCCAGAGGCTGCACTTGCACATTTGAGGCGATGTTGGATTTCTTTGCTGATTTCTTTTGCAAGAGGTGAGTCTGAGATATGGGAAATAATGTTCTCCAGCGTCTCACCATGGATCTAGATTACTGGAGCTGGGGACTGCTCATTAGGAGCTTGTTGGTGGAGGACCTAAGTCTTCTGAATGTTAAGTGTCAGTCCCATTTTCTGGTATGCCTTGATAGAGGCATCAACAGTTTCCTGAAGCTCTGCTTCTGAGTGAGCACACACTACAGCATCATCAGTGTACTGGAGCTCAGTGATCAAGGTCAGGGCAATCTTGGTTTTGTCTTGGAGTTGGCTGAGATGAAATAGCTTACCATCTATTCTGTACTTTAGCTCCACTCTGGCTGGAAGCTGTTAGTGGTCAGATGTAGCATCATGGCAAGGAATACAGTATAACCTCATAAATCTGGATATCAAAAATCCGGAATTGTCAAAAATCCAGCACTTTTTAAGCTTTCCTCTCCGCTCCCCTGGACGCAGAGGGGGAAGATTGCACATGGCAGCTGCCACTGCCATCCATCACCCCGTGTCACCGCTCTGTGTGTGAACACTGCTCCAAGACTGGCCACCGCTCCCCCCACCCGCTGAACGCAGAAGGGAAAGCTTGCATGCAGCGGCTACCATTGCCACCACCATTCCACTCTGTGTGCAGCTGCTGCTCCAGGACTGACCGCCGCTCTCCACCACCTCCCCCAGATGTGGACAGGGAAGCTTGCACGCGGCAGCTGCTGCTACCATCCACCACCCCACTCTGTGCGGTCACCGCTTCAGGACCAGCAGCCACTCCAGTTTCAAAAAACTGCAATTTTCAAATTTCCAGCACATGCTTGGTCCCGAGCATGCCGGATTTAGAAGTGTTGGAGGGATGACGCAGCCTTGCTTAGCTCCTGTTTTAACCTCAAAACCAGCTGAGTAGCAATCAGGTCAAATGCAGGAATGTTTTATATGTACATGAAGCTAGCTGTAGAGGCACAGTTCTTTCAAACATGAAGCACTTTGTGTACTTAAGTCATCTCATTCAGTTCATTCTGCTGTTGTAATTAACTGTGTGCAGTAGTCCAACTAAGGTATATTCAGAAGTGTCATAGGCTGATAACTGAAATGTGACAGGAGGACAATGTTATTCACTACATAAATATTCTGGAAGTAACTTGCCACATCCAGCAACTCATTTTCTTAACAGTTAGGAACAGAAGTTTTAGTAAGTCAGTTTAATATAAACAGGCTTTCACTTGGCTTCATGAGTCCTTGCACACACACCCTAACCAGATTTAATACCTTCCAATTCAGACGTTGTACATGTCTTAGCTCATTACAGTGAGGTGGGAATCATGACTGCTTGATAAACCACAAACTTGGTTTTGGATCTGATGTCACGATCTTCAAACACCCATTTCTTCAGGCACCCAGAGGCTGCACTTGCACATTTGAGGTGATGTTGGATTTCTTTGCCGATTTCTTTTGCAAGAGGTGGGTCTGAGATATGGGAAATAATGTTCTCCAGTGTCTCACCATGTTGTCCCCAAAGGACAGTGAGTTCGTGCCCGGTACGCTTGTGCCAATAAACACACAGGGGTGAAGGATCCAACTTAATCTTTATTTCTGCGCAGAAAGTGGTGCTTGGCAATCATTCGCAAAGCAAGCACCCCCCACCCCAGTGGGCATCAGCCTTATATAGCTACGTAACAGGTTAAACTTGCTGAGGTGATGAAATGTGTAGCAAGTCCAGCAAGTAACCCCCCTTTTCCAACTCCACCCCCAAGTAACCCCCCTTCCAACCTTCCCCGGGACCTTGTTGATACAGCTTTTCCTTCTAGCGAGGCCAGCAATTAAGCAACTAGGCAACAAGCGATCTCCCCCAGCCTAAACAACCTACTCTATGCCCTTGGTTAGATAAAATACTTTTTCAAAACATACAAAGCTGTTCCTAGGAAAAAACTAGTGAAAGTTCAGAGGTACTCATCAAATCCCCACTTCGAGGCTATGACCCTAGGAAATACGATCATAGTCCTCGACCATCTTTCTCATCTCCAGAAATCTCTTCGCTCCCTCCCGATTGTTTTGGATTGGGTTTGTAATTGATGATTTTACAAACATCACGCGGTGAACGGGGGAAGAAATTGATTTCTTGAGTATCTCACAACACATTTTCTCGAACTCTTCACATCCGTGGTTATGCCTCAGCAATAAGTAATCTATGGCTGTTTTATTTTGCAGAGTAGCTCCTCTTAGTTCTTTTATTTCAATATTGAGGGCAGCTAGGGCCTGTGAAGTTGTATTTAGGCCCTTTGCCAGGGCACAGGCCACCTTACTAAGCTGCCTCTCAGTGTCCACCACTAGGCCTGGCACCCCTACTATGGAAACTGCTAAGGACACTACCTCGGCCTTACTCAGGAGGTTTATGTCACTATCACAGGATTCATCTAGCACCTTCAAACCTCTCCGGTGACGCTTACTAGAGGTCTTAGGCATACCTGGTAGCCAGACAGTCAACCGGCCCAGAGCACAAGGGCCTCCTGTGGCATTGGCTGGGATATATGAATAGGCAGTCTTCCCACAAAGGAGGAACCACCCCCGGGGTAATATAACATGACCATAGTTGCAAGATACATTAGTCATGTCTGAGCAATTGAAAATTTTCATTTTTTTGGTTAGGCTTTTGCAAGCTTGGGTACAGTTCACAAAATCGGCACAGCTGGTGTTATCAGGGGAGGTGACTGTCAACAAATCTATTTCAAAGGTACTAGTGTTTCTTTCTGTGGTAATGGTTCCCCACATGGGGTTGTTAGTGTAATTGATTGGACCTCCTATTTCCCCAGATGTGAACCAAGTCTGATTCCAGAGTGCTTCCAATGGAGTGGGCACCCCTATAAGGCATGACGTGAAAATATCATCAACCGATGTTCCACCTGCCAAACAAAAATGAGTGTCATTTAATACGTCCTTTGCCAAATGAACCCACACATTTTGACTCTTATCGAACCTTTTATGCACCAACCCAATCTTTCTTTCTCCTCTCGTCTCTTCTCTCCCCTCTTGGGGCACTCATTTTTCCAATGCCCTTCCTGCTTGCAAATAGCACACTGATTAGGTCCCAGCCTGGGACCCTGGCCGTAGCCTCCCGGAGCATAGCTCACGCCTCCTCTATGCCCTCTACTTTCCCTGCCCCATCCTCTACTCCTCTGATTTACAATTGCCGCTGCCAACAACGATGCTTTTAACGACGCCTGTGCCTTTATTCTCTTATCTTCTTTTTTTTCTCCTTAACCTGATCTCGGTTGGAAGTATACTTTATGAGCAATCTCAATCATTTGGCTGATGCTCATTCCAGCTGCTCCTTCAGGCTTCTGTAGTTTTTTTCCTAATATCTGGGGCTGACTGTCCTATAAACAGTGTGTTAAACATCTTGGCATTCTCCTGCAGCTCCGGATCTAAATCCGTCCACTGTCTGGCTGCCTCACACAACCTCCCATAAAAACTGGATGGATCCTCCTCCAGACCCTGCCTCACTTTGTACAATTTAGACAAATTTTTTCTGCTTGGGGATAGCCTCCCAGAGAGCAGCCAGCACAAACTCCTGATACAGCTCTAACTCCCTCTGGCCCCCTCAGGTGTTGGGATCCCAGTCTTGATTTTCCTTAGGGCAAAGTTCATCTACATTACCGGCTGGGTGACGCTGCTGTGCTATCGTGCGTGTTTTTTCTAAGACCAACTTCTTTTCTTCTGGAGTCAGAAGAGCGGCCAGTAAGGCCTGAATATCTATCCAGTTTGGTTGGTGGGTGAGGAAAATAGTAGAGAACAACTGGGCCATTGCCCCCGGATTCTGGCGATATTGGCCCACAGACTGTTTCCAGTTTATCAAGTCTGCCGTGCTGAATGGCACATGGACAAAAACTGGTTCTCCCTCAGGACCCACCGCTTCTCGTAAAGGGGCCTGAACTACTGGTTGGGCCCCTGATCGTAAGCGACTCACCACAGGGCTAAACACCCTATCTCCTACAGTCCCTTTTACCGCCAGATTGCTATCACCCGCATCCTCTGGACCCGGGGACAGCACCCCAAGGCTGTCAGGGGAGGTGGGGGACGACGGACTGGACGAGCCAGCCAGGAATCCCTGACGAGCCGTTACAGGTGCAGTGAAAGTCCCCTGTGGTGATGCAGGGTTCACAGGATGAGACGGTGGAGCCGTGGGAGCAATTAGCAACTGCACGTCTCCCTCCTCCGGCTCCTCCGAACATACTGTGGTGACCCCCTGTAAAGCCGTTACGCCGCTTTCCCTAAATATTCCACATGACTTCTGCGTGGCCCCATCCCCATACAAAGTCATATATGCCTCTACATAAAGCATCTCATCCCACTTCCCTTGGCGCCTACAAAACAATTGTAACTGCAAGATTGTGTTATAATCCAAAGACCCATTTTCTGGCCAGGCTGCACCATCCGCAAGTTGGTACTGTGGCCAACATGTATTGCAATACCGAATCATCTGTTGTTTTGTCATAGGGTCACTTTCAAACTTTGGCCAGTTTTTTAAAATGCATCCTAAGGGACTGCAGGGTGGAATCTTAGACTGGTTACTTCCCATTATCCAACTACCGGATGGCGACCGCTGCTCAGCCTCAGAACCAAACTGATTAAAAGGAGTTCACGGGGCTGCCACCCGATCTCACTCGCCTAGGGTGAGTGTTCCTACATGGTTGGAACTTTTAAAGCCGTCTCTTCCCAACCTGCTCAAAATATTAAAAGAAGTACTCACCAGTCTGTTGAAACCTCCCTCGCCCCACCTGATTAAGTTGGTCCTTCGAGCGTTGCACCGTTGTGCCCCTCCATGACTCCGTCAGGCAACCAGGAGACGGTCAGACCTCCGATGAATAAGGTCGGTGGTGCCTGGCCCTCGCACCGTCCACAGTTGTTGCCGGAGCCGAAGAGGTGGACCGGGCAAGGCAGTCAGCTAGGGTCCCATCTGGGTCGCCAGAAATTGTTGTCCCCAAAGGACAGTGAGTTCGTTCCCGGTGCGCTTGTGCACCCCCTGGGGTGAAGGATCCAACTTAATCTTTATTTCTGCGCAGAAAGTGGTGCTTGGCAATCATTCACAAAGCAAGCACCCCCCACCCCAGTGTGCATCAGCCTTATATAGTTACGTAACAGGTTAAACTTGCTGATGTGATGAAATGTGTAGCAAGTCCAGCAAGTAACCCCCCTTTTCCAACTCCACCCCCAAGTAACCCCCCTTCCAACCTTCCCCGGGACCTTGTTGATACAGCTTTTCCTTCTAGCGAGGCCAGCAATTAAGCAACTAAGCAACAAGCGATCTCCCCCAGCCTAAACAACCTACTCTATGCCCTTGGTTAGATAAAATACTTTTTCAAAACATACAAAGCTGTTCCTAGGAAAAAACTAGTGAAAGTTCAGAGGTACTCATCAACCATGGATCTGGATTACTGGAGCTGGGGACTGCTCATTAGGAGCTTGTTGGTGGAGGACGTAAGTCTTCTGAATGTTGTGTCAGTCCCATTTTCTGGTATGCCTTGATAGAGGCATCAACAATTTCCTGAAGGTCTCTTACCACTGTGGGCCACTGCTTGTGGCCCAGCCCCAACCATGACCTTCCAAGCAATCAGCAGATGCCACAACAGGAATCTAGATAGAAAAAGGCAGGCATTAGCATGTTGGGGATGCCTCCTTTGCTGCTTGGGCTGGAGTGTGTTGCTGACTCTTTGAACTACTGTGGGCCAGATCCAGTCTCTTCACTGTTTGGGTCTGGCCTGCAGGCTGCATGTTGCTTACCACTGCTCTAATTAGTTTAGTGATGCTTTAGTTTTTAGTAGCTTTTTGTTTAGTATGTTATCTGCTCACATCTTGATGCTTGTCCTGACAGTTAAGCATGAACACAAACTTGTAACACTTTTAGTGTCATTCTGCTACTATCATAGAATGAGGACCAACAGTGCATGATGATTTTCAGATTCAGCTTACTAGGGTAAACATCTTGAAGGACTTTGGGTCTCTAACCAGACTTGTCCTCAATACTATTCAGAATCTGGTACCTCAGCACTTCCAGTTAACACATGGCTTTAAAATCTGCTTTAGGTTCTTAAATCATTTTTGGAGGGTACAGCTGTCAGTGCTCTGTGTGCAAAATACCGCTTTGTTGAAGGGTGGAGTCAAGGGTACTTGTTAGGATCATATTCCCTCTGATCATCTAATATATGGAGGCAGGGCCTCTTTTTTATCTGGCAACAGGACCATTACCTGAATTGGAATTTTATTTAATTTTTAAGAGCATATAGATGAAGCACTACATAATCCCCCTCCCCCTCCTTAAATATTATCCCTATTTTTATGGTGATCCAAAGAATCTTGCAGTTTCTGTTATATCTGGTAAAAGTTAAACATTGAAGACTTGTCATAATGCCAGATGGTTGGCTAGACTCCTTGAGGCTTGGCCTGTCTCTAATAAAGTTGGCTTTCCAGATGTGTCAAATGTGCTTCTTATCTATTTTTGTTCTAACTTCTGAGAGATGTAATATTCTCTTTTTTTAAGAAAGTGAGGCTTTTGTTTATGGTAAAGACTTACAGTGTGATGAGTACAACATTGTGAGTTAAAGCCTATTGCAGTGTAGTGGACAGCTTCATTTAAATGGCTCAGTGACCACTAATGTATCATTAAATAAAATCTTTCAAAAGTATATTACATGTCTAACAAACTTAAATTCAATGTAGATTTTAAAGTTAATTAAGATGATGGATTTCTTTAATCAAATGTGTCTGGAAATTATTTTACCAGTGCAACAAGAAATGTCTGAGGGGGGGAAATCTTTTTTGTTTTCTCTTTCATTTGGCAGTGGTCTGACAATGGTTAGCTTTACAGTTTTCTTTTTGCAGTCAGTGTACCCTCTTGTTAATGTCTGAAAATCCACAGAAATGAGGAAAGCAAAATGTATTGAAAAGCAGTATTATACAACCAGAAACATTTTCAAGGGAATTTGGGGGCAGGTATAGTACCAGAAAATAATTTATCTTTTCTTTCCTTAAAAATTTAGGGTTTTTTTGTTTTTGTGACATTGTTTAAATAAAATATAAGGTTTTTGGTTACCCCTAAAAGAGGTACCAGATTATCATTAATTAATTTCAAAGGTTGTATTCTATTTGCTAAACACATGTATTGAAAGCAACCTAGATTTTTACTTAGCCATTTGTAATCCTTTAAAACAGGGCTTCCAGGGGTTCCTGTACCCCTGGGGGCACTTGAGAAGGCCCCAGGGGGTACACAGCAGTGGTACAGAGAAGCGGGGGTACTTGGGAAGTGTGTCACCATGTGCCATCATGCGGCGGTGACAGCCAACAGCAGCACACTTCCCTTTCTGCTGCTGCTGCCTGCCACCACCCAAGTACCTCCCTGGGCTCATTGCCAAGGAACACCCTCCCCCCCCCCCCCCACACACTCATTAACCGGCTGCTGGGTGTCCAGGGGATATAGTCCAGGAGGGGTATACTCCTTTAAAAAAGGTTGAAAAGCCCTGCTTTAAAAAAATATTACTGTTTATTTACATAGTGCACACATCTCTTTCCTGAAAATCAGCTATCCATTATGGGGGTACATGACTTAAGTGACAAAACTGATTTCCACATTGGAATGGCAGCAGTCTGAACCCTGTGTCCCATGGGTAATGTCATATTACCAGTGTCACTCCTCTTCTCCCTCCTACAGCTACAGGTTTAACCCTTTCTCAGCCACTTCTGAATTAGCAGTAGTTGTGCTGACTGGGCAACCAGGAGAAGGGGAGTGATGCTGACAATGGAACCCCATCTCTGCTGTATGCGGGCATAAGGTTCAGCCTTACCTAAGGGCTTGCTGTGCAGGGAAGGCTCTGGAAAACTCTTTTTTTTCTTCATTTTGCCTTCTCAAAACAAGGTGTGTTGTATTTGGGGGGTGGGGTATGCAAGTAATTGTGGTGTATTTGTGGACATACTTACATGCTACAGGACTTCCCTTGCTTCGCAGGTTAGATTGTAGCTAGCTGCTGCAAAGGAATAGAAAATAGGAACAAGTAGCCTACTGCACCTTCTCTTACATCTCATAAATCAGGATTGATGACCTTTGTGGTTTCAGTATAAACATGAGCACAGATCTCTTTCAAATTAGTCTATTTACCTGAATTCAAGACTACTTTAAATTTAAAAGACCCTTCCCAGTAATTAGATTCTATACATGGAAAATTTATAGATTTGTTATAGTTCATGTATAGGACTGCTACAACAGGAAAAGCAGTGATGGGGGTGGGGGCAAGCAGTGGTAGGGGAGGTTAAGTAGCCTAACCCCTGCCCCTTGTCCCCCTCCCCCATTTGTTCCTCCTTCAGCAGTATAATTTCTCTGGTTGAACACTAAATTAATCTATCTTTTAGCAAGTATTTAATTGTACAGATTTTTTTAATTGTCCTGATATGTTTTCTTTGTAGATGGAAAAACTGGTGGATTCGTGGAATCTTAACTCTACTTATGATTTTGTTGTTTTTCTTCATCATATACCTGGGATCTTTCATGCTGATGTTTCTTGTAAGTTTGTTGAATTTTTTTTCCTATATAATATTTCATGCATTATGATTAATGAACAGAGAGAATAAATCTGTCTGAAGACATATTATATAGAACTTTCAGATTGATGAGCAATTTGCCTTATGTTTAAATGTTAATATTTGTGAAAGGTGATAAATTGATATTTGTGGATGGGCTTTGGGGACTGCTGGACTTTTGTTGCTTTCAGTTACTGTAAATATTAAGACTCAATTTAGATTGAATTTAAAATAAATGAATAAAAAGCTGTAAAAATGGGAAATTGATATTACAGTAAATTTCCCTTTCTTAAAATGCTAAGCTAGTTTCAGCCTTCCCCTTGCATATTTCCTATCTCCTCACATGGCCTTTTACTGTGTGTCATATTGTCTTCTTTTTTTGAAGGGTTATCATATAATCTGCAGAGAGATTCAAGGCAGAGCCAAGAAACTTACTTGTTAACTTCCACAATTCGCAATTTTAAGGCTAGGGAAAGTGGGCAGTTTCTTTTTGTTAGGTTTGGCTGGAAAGTTAACAATACCTGTAACAGGAGGGACGGCAGGGTCGCCGTGCTAGCCCTTGCCGCCTCCTCTACTGTGCCAAGCTTCGGACTTGCACCCTCCTATTCTCGCCCGCCACGACTTTGATGATATCTGTGTTTTTATAGGGAGGCTACCTCTCCTCCACTTGGCTACAGTTTTCCTGCTCCGGGTGTCCTGTGTATCTAAGCCTTGCAGGCCTTCTCTGTACGCCACCCTTCTCACTAGGGCCTTCTCTGTACTGTGGCCCTTCTCACCGGGGCTCTTCCCTCTGCAAGGTTGGCCTCTCACCAGGCTCTTCCCTGGAGCTGGGGTCTGTACCACCGAACTCCGTGCCCTCACTGGGGCTGGGGTCCTCACTCTACCGTGAGTCCCCTATGAGGCCTCCTCCATCCCCTTATAGCCTCACCCAAACCACCAGTGTTAAACAACAAAACCATACAGAAACTCGAGCCTCCTGGCTACAACTTAAACATAAGCCACCTGGCTGTAACGACATTGCTCAGGCATCTTGGAGCTGCTACCCTTTACTCTGCTAGCGGTACCTGCAGTCAGGCTTCTCCTCGCATCATTGCTTCAGGAGCTTCTCTCTCTCTGGCTGCTGGCAGGGAGCTCCTTCTGTCTTGGATGCCGATAAGGAACTGCCTCTGGCCTCAGCTCCCCCTTCATAAGAGCCAGGCCTTGCCCCTTATAGCCAGCTGACCGCTGGCAGGTGTGGGTCGTTTGCTGCCTCCCGTTGCCCTGGCAACCAGCACCTGAGGAGCCTTCCGGGCTCTCTCAGTAGCAGGCACCTTAGTGTCCTGCTACACACCTCCCCGCTTAAGATTTCAGACTCACTTCATAGGTGTTGCGTCCCTCTGTGGCTTTTCTCGGCCTTTCTTCTGGCACCTGGCAACTCAAATGCTGGAGGCGGAGGTTTTCAGGCGCCTCCTCCTTGCCTTTTACCCAGGGTGCATCATGTGGGATTTATTGGGAGCTACCCCGCCGCAGGCAGTCCCCCCACATTAGCCTTCCCTGGTAAGGTGCAATTCAGGCCTATCGTCTCTTTTGTTCCGCAGCCCCATCACCTTGACAAGACCGCCTCCTCTCTCTTCCTTAGATAGCTACTTCCTGCTACTGGGTGGGGGCGGGGGGTCCTCTTTTACTCCTCATGCGTCCCAGAGCTCCTCTTCTTTGGGCCCCCTGTAAAGAGTCTCTTCTCCCCGAGGTTCCTTGCCCGTCCATGAGCCTTCCCCACAGCTCCCACTGCACCCTAAGTGCTCTCCGGGCATCTTCCACCCTCCGAAATTCTATCTTTCCCTGGCCAGTGGATCTTCTGCCAGGCCTGGTGTATACTTTTACAAAAGCTACTCCCCCAACTCTGACTTCAACCACCTTTCTCAGGGTCCACCATTTAACTTGCCCTGGGAGGTTACTAACATAAATACATGGACTTCTTCCTCCACTTCGTTCCTTCTCCAACCAGATTACCTTCGGTCTTGAGGGTCCCTCTGTCTCCTTAGGTTGGCCTGCAGCCTGTGTCTGGTCCGGTCTCTGCTGTTGCAAAGGGCTGGATATCTCATCCTTAGGGTGGAGCTTGGGCTGTCCTTCTCCTTCCCCCTTTCGTTCCCTGGGGTTTTGGCTCCTCCTGCCCACTTCAAGCCTTTGGACCTCTCTTCTACTCAGAGCTTCTGCCTCTCTCTCTCTCCTGGAAGCCGTACCTGTTCTACCAGATACCCATGCCTGTGCCCTCCTCGATCTCTGGCCTTCTTGTTTTAGCTGTCCTCCCCTTTGAGTGTGATCAGGGCAGCTTAGGTCACCGTTCCTGTTTCTCCCACTAACCTGCTTACTATCTTGCCCAGTGGCCCTATCCCCCTTATCTACCTCACTCTGTGGTACCGGTTTTGGTATGGTCAGTACCGCAGCATCGTGCCTGCTGGTGAGCTTTTCTAATCTCTCTCTCAAGCCATTCAATCCTTCCGCATACTGGCTTGCCCAGTGACTCCACTTCTGCTCAAGGTACTTGATAACTATGGGGATACTCTCTCCCCCCATTGTGGCCGCATCTGTCTTGGGAGATCCCTCCATCATTGTACTCTTAGCTTGCTGCTCTATTCCCCTCTCCTCCTTGGAGCTTCCCCGCTCAGTATTCTTGTGGATTTCTTGGTCTTCCTGGTCCTTTAGGTGTGTGGTCCATGCCATCTCTACCCATCTCTCAGTCTCTACCAAAATTCCCCTCAAGGCTTCCAGCTCTCGCCACTGCTCCTGGTACTCCATGTTAGCCCTGGATGCATGTTCCTCCAACTGCAGACGTATTGCCGCCAGTCTCTCTCTTTGCATTGCATCTGCAACCTTTTCCGCTTGGGCCTTCTGTCCTGCATCTGTCTGAGTTGCTATGCTTGTTGTCTCTGGCACCTCTGACTCCCCAGGACCTTGGTCTTTTGTAGCTATCTGACTCCTGGCTGCCCTTAACAATTCATCTTCTGCCTCTAAGGCCTGAATCTGCTGCCTTAGGATTTGTATTTGCCACTGTGACTGTTACCTCTCTGCCTTAGTCACTGCCTCTCTAGCCCCATTATCATCTATGAGAGATTTAAGGCGCTGTACCTGTTTTCCCTTGTGGTCTCTTTCTGCCTCCACACTCTGCAACTGAGACCGTAACCTCTCAGTCTCCTTTGTCCCAGCTTCTAACTCTCCTTCAAGGGACAAGCTTCGATGGTACAGGCCCTCGTAATTTGCTAGGTTAGCTTTTATTTTCTCCATTTCCTGTGCAAAAGCCTTGCCCGTTTCTTTTGCTTGGTCATGGCTTTTAAGCAGCTCATCCCGCAGCTCTTGTGCTTGATGTTCTGCACGAAAGCACTTCTGTTGCCACTCCTCTAGCTCATCATGCAGTTCCTGTATATGATCTGCCTGGCTGCGGACTTCTTCCTGAAGAACCTCCATCACCCCTTTGGCAACCTCCAACTTTTGTAATATCTCTTTCTGTTCCCTTGCCTGGGTTGTGCCGGTTGTAGGAAACTTTTCTCTCCATGCTGCCATCTCCCTCTGCATCCTCTGCAGCTTTTCTTCCCTCTCCTGGCTCTTTTGGGCTCCATTTGTAATAAGCTGCTCTAATACATGAGCCCTCTCTGCTTCCGCTGCTATCCTGCGCCTGGTCTCTCTTGAGCCTCCTTCCCTTTTTCCTGCCTGGGCCTGCTGTTCTAACCCCGTAGCCTTTGCCTCAGCTTGCTCTCTTTGAATTTGGGCCACCTCTAGCTCCCACTCGAATTGTTCAACTCTCTCTTCTAACTCATCTATCCGTAAGCATCCAGCAAAATTCTCCCATTTCAGGCTCTCTATATCCTCTGCCATCGCCATCCTGGCCTCGCCTTCACTGGTTGGCCCCTCAGGCTTCCCCAGTAGCGTCCCTGGGCAGTGTCTTCCTACTTTGCCTTCTTCTCGGTTTGTTGCCACTGTCTTCCTACAGCTCTCACTCTCTGTCCTAGTTTTAGCCCTTGGGTTCATCTTTTTGTGCACGGCCTTACAGTTCCCGGCCAATGCACCACTGTAACAGGAGGGATGGCAGGGTCGCCGTGCTAGCCCTTGCCGCCTCCTCTACTGTGCCAAGCTTCGGACTTGCACCCTCCTATTCTCGCCTGCCACGACCTTGATGATATGTGTTTTTATAGGGAGGCTACCTCTCCTCCACTTGGTTACAGTTCTCCTGCTCCGGGTGTCCTGCGTATCTAGGCCTTTCGGGCCTTCTCTGTATGCCACCCTTCTCACTAGGGCCTTCTCTGTACTGCGGCCCTTCTCACCGGGCTCTTCCCTCTGCAGGGCTGCCCTCTCACCGGGCTCTTCCCTGGAGCTGGGGTCTGTACCACCGAACTCCATGCCCTCACTGGGGCTGGGGTCCTCACTCTACCGTGAGTCCCCTATGAGGCCTCCTCCATCCCCTTATAGCCTCACCCAAACCACCAGTGTTAAACAACAAAACCATACAGAAACTCGAGCCTCCTGGCTACAACTTAAACATAAGCCACCTGGCTGTAACGACATTGCTCGGACATCTTGGAGCTGCTACCCTTTACTCTGCTAGCGGTACCTGCAGTCAGGCTTCTCCTTGCATCATTGCTCCAGGAGCTTCTCTCTCTCTGGCTGCTGGCCAGGAGCTCCTTCTGTCTTGGATGCTGGTAGGGAACTGCCTCTGGCCTCAGCTCCCCCTTCATAGGAGCCAGGCCTTGCCCCTTATAGCCAGCTGACCGCTGGCAGGTGTGGGTCGTTTGCTGCCTCCCGTTGCCCTGGCAACCAGCACCTGAGGAGCCTTCCAGGCTCTCTCAGTAGCAGGCACCTTAGTGTCCTGCTACAATACCAATGGGAGAAAGGGCCTTAAGTATCAAGTCCTACTCCTCACAGTTAGGACCCTGCAACAGGCTCCATTAGTGTTGGTCTCAGCAGTTGAGCAGGATCCCTTTGAAGTCATGACTATCTATGGAGATACTCCCTGCACTAGTAGGTCCTTTGACAAGATCATTATCACTGGGCACGTCTACATGTGCTATTAGCACGCAGCAATAAACTGGCACATATTGTGCCGGAGTTTATTGCTCCCAGGTGCGCCATTTGAACGTGCACCCAGGACCGCAGCACATTATGCTGGGTCAGAGTAGTCCCAGCTGGCAGGGGACCTGGGGGGTCAGCATGCCAGCCCAAAGCTGATCTGATCTGGCTCGATGTGCTGCAGAGGGGCTGACTGTGGCACGAGGGTGCTTCAGTGTGGGGCCAGTGCCCCAGCCAGCCGCATCAATGTCTACACATGTGCTGTGGAGTAAAAAATTCTGCTGCAGAATAGTACTTGTATTTACAAGTACTACCCTGCTGCAGAGTTAGTTAGTTTCCTGCAGCCTAATAGGGCTGCATGTGTAGACATGAGAAATTTACTGTGGAGTAAATTAGTCATGTAGATGTGCCCAACTGTTGGTTAAATATATTCTATCTATGGAATACAATGGGGGATGGGGTGGAGCACAGGCAGTGTGGGAGGGCACAGTTGGGGGCTGCAGCCCTGCATTGCCAAGATTGAGGTGCCAGTGGTGGCTTAACGAAGGAGGGAGGCAGTACGCTCTGTCCCTGCCCACCGGGTTGTTGCTGTTGGGGGCTGGGGGCGCTGCCCACCAGGGGCAGCAGTGGTGGTGGCAGTGGCAGCGCCAGGCTTCTGGTGGTGGTGACTCCCCATGGTAGTTGTGGCAGAGGACTCCTAGTAGTGGTGGCATGTACCTCTTTGTGGTGGCAGCCACAGCACCAAGTCTGCCAGTCCAGCCATAGGCTGCAGCCCCATGCCCTGTGCCCCATGCCCCACAGAAATCTAGGGGGGCATGTACCCCCCCCAGTTCCTCTGATGCATCACCAGTGGGTATGCTTGAACTACCCCTGTGCCATTGGTGGGTCTACTGATGATGCAGAACTGGTTCGGGCTCACCAGAGCTTGGGCCCTGATGGTCCAGACTGGCCCTGTGCCATTGGAGGTCCTCGATGGCACAGGAGCAGTCTGGGCATGCCAGAGGTTGGTGCAGGGTCAATCTAGGCTATCCAGGACCAAGCTGTAGTGAGTCCAGACCATCCCTGTTCCATCGGGGCAGGGGCCAAACTCCAGAAATCTACCCCTGACTCTCTCTCTCTCTCTCTCTCTCTCTCTCACACACACACACACACACACACACACACACACACACGAATAAATTAATCTTTAGTGGCCTTACAGTTCTGTATCACTAATTACTAAGTGCTTGCAGTGAAATATGTTTTTATTACACAAATTACCATAAATTGATAAATTATCCCAGGAGACTAGAGAGAAATGCCTGGCAATGAAGGCATATTTCTATAGTGAGGTCTACTCTGTAGATGGCTTTAGATACAGCCAGAAATGTTTTTTGTTCTCAAGTGACCACTATTAGTTTTGATGAACTTTTCTTGCAATGCCGGGATTGCACCTAAGAAAAGTGCAGACAGTGATGGACAATTTCCTTTTGAGGGCAATTGTCTTTTTTGCTGAGAAGATGGTGATTCTCTCTACTTGCTAAAAGCAGACTGTGAAGAATCTTTTAAGAATTCATACCTCATCAGCAAAGTGGATGCTTACTAGGACTTTTACTTAGAGTAGTAAAATGTTCCTCTGTTTACCTCTTTTCTTCTGAGACACCATGGAAACATCAGAGAATACAGAAGAGGAGACCTAGCATGCCAGCCTCACCTATATATGAGGTGATATATATACCAGATATATACCAGATGGCCATTATTTGCTAAAAGTAATTTTTAATGAGACTCTAGCTGCACATTAGGGGTGTGCGAAGCAGACCCTATTTGATTCAGATTCGGGCCGAATTGGGGACAGTGATTCAATTAGTTAATTTGGATTAGTGTCCCTTATTCGATTTGGCTGAATCCAAATCTGAAGATTCGATGCTGATTCGGAGAATCGGTGATTCAGCCACAGACACAGCTTTAAATGTTTTTTCTACATACCTCAAGGTACCAGCACAGCTTGTGAATGCTGTGATGGTGTGGTGGATGGAGCATCCCACAGGAGCATGGGGGGGGAGCCCCCCCATATGCTTGACGGCAGATCTGGAAATGGACTGGAATTACTTCTGATCCACTTCCGGGTCCACCAAGGAGCATGCTGGGGCCCCCCATCCCCCCCAGCTCAGCAATCAGCTACAGGGGGACCCTGGGTGCCTCCCTCAGACCCAGGAGGCACCAGCCACCAAGACAGGGGGTGCGGGGGGGGGGTGGCCCTGTGCACTTCCTGGTGGACCTGAAAGTGGACCAGAAGTGCTTCTGTTCCACTTCTGGGTCTGCTGCCGAGTGCACTGGGGAGCCCCCCACGCTCCTGTGGGATGCTCCATGCTCTCCAGCATCACAGCGTTCATGAGCCACCTGGTACCTAGAGGTATGTAGAAAAAACATGTAAAGCTGTATCTATGTCCAAATCTCTGAATCTTTCTGAATCTTTCCAAATTGATTCAGAGGGTTTTGTTTTGATTCAGAGAGATTAAAGGGTCCTCTGATTCGATTTGGATTCAGAGATTTGGCCACCGAATCGGGCCAAATCTCTGTCAAATTGAATTAGGGACCGAAGCTTTGCACAGTCCTACTGTGTAGTAGTATTGGCGAGATGGGAGTCCAGGATAGGAGTGATAGGAGTATTGGCAAGATGGGAATCCAGGAAGGGTGGTCATTCCTAAAGGAAGTGATCCTTTGGGCACAGAGAGAGATGATCCTATTGCAAGGGAAAGGGGCCAAAATATTTCCTTGGCTAAACAGAGAAATCTAGGGGAGTCTAAGGGCAAAAAAAAGAGGCATATACATGGTGGAAGCAGGGGGAAGCTACCAAGGAGGAGTATACCTACTTGGCCCACACTTGCACGGAGGCAGTTAGAAAGGCCAAAGCAACTACGGAGCTGAGGCTGGCAACACAAAGACAGCAAAAAGTATTTTTTTAGGTATGTAGGGAGTAAAAGGAAGGTGCAGGGCTGCATAGAACCCCTACTGAACAAGCAGGAGCAATTAGTGACAGACAGCAGGAACAAGGCTGAACTCTTCAATGAGTTCTTTGCCTTAGTGTTCTTGAACAAGGGTCAAGATAAGTCTCCTAACTGATTCTTAGCTGGACATCAGTGGGACACCAGCCTACCAACTTTCGACGCTGACTTGATACAGTTGCTTGGATCGAGTAGATGTGTTTAAATCAGCAGATCCAGATGAGCTGCATCTGAAAGTACTGAAGGAATTGACCGATGTCATAGCAGAACCACTGGCATGACTGTTTGAGTGCTCATGGTGCTCTGGTCAGGTGCCGGAGGACTGGAAAAGGGCCCATGTGGTTCCTATTTTCAAGAAGGGGAGGAAGAAGGATCCAAGTAATTATAGGCCAGTCAGTCTCACCTCCATTCTTGGAAAAGTCTTTGAAAAGATTATTAAGGTTCGTATTTGTGTGAGTCCAGCAGGAAAAACAATGCAGCAGGGCAACCAGCATGGATTTGTAGCAGGTAGATTATGCCTGACTTATCTGGTTTCATTTTATGACCAGGTCACAAAACGCTTAGACGAGGGAGTAGAGACGGATGTTGTTTTCTTGGATTTTAGGAAGGCCTTTTATATGGTATCTCATCCCATTCTCATAAATAAATTAAGAGGCTGTGACTTAGATATTTACATGGTCAGGCGGGTGGCAAATTGGCTTGGGTGTTGCACCCAGAGAGTGGTAGGAGACAGGTCGGTATCAACCTGGAATGATGTGGGTAGTGGGATCCCGCAGGGCTTGGCCCTCAGACCTGTACTCTTCAATGTCTTCCTCAGGGCGTGAAGTGTACTCTGTCCAAGTTTGTGGATGATACTAAATTGTGGGGTGAAGTGTACACTCTGGAAGGTAGGAAACAATTGCAGGCAGACCTGGACAGGTTGGAAAAGTGGGCAGAATTCAAAAAGATGCAATTCAACAAGACCAAACGCAGAGTGCTGCACCTAGGGTGTAAAAATATCCAGCACACCTACTGGCTGGGAAATGACCCTCTCAGCAGCACAGAAGCGAAAAGGGATCTTGGAGTCATAGTGGACTCCAAGATGAGCATGAGTTGTCAGTGTGACAAAATCATCAGCAAAGCTAACCACACTTTATCATGCATCAGCAGATACATGACAAATAGAACCAAGGAAGTAATTCTTCCCCTCTGCGCGGCATTGGTCAGACCGTAGTTGGAGTACTATGTCCATTTTTGGATGCGGCACTTTAAGAAGGATGTGAATAATTTCAAGAGGGTCCAGAGGAGGGCCACTTGTATGGCTAAGGGGTTACAGGCCAAGCCCTATGAGGAGAGACTAAGGGACCTGGACCTCCTCAGCCTCTGCAAGAGAAGGCTGAGAGGTGATCTTGTGGCCGCCTACAAATTCATTAGGGGGATGCAGCAAGGAATCGGAGATGCTTTATTCACTGGGGTGCCTCTTGGGGTAACAAGGAACAATGGTCACAAACTGACAGAGAACAGATTTAGGTTAGACATCAGGAAAAACTTCTTCATGGTAAGGGTGGCCAAAATTTGGAATGGGCTTCCAAGGGAGGTGGTGCTCTCCTCTACCTTGGGGATCTTTAAGAGAAGGCTGGATAAGCATCTGGCTGGGGTCATATGACCCCAGCACTCTTTCCTGCCCAGGCAGGAGGGCGAACTTGATGATCTGTTGAGGTCCCTGCCAACCCTACCTAGCATCTATGAATCTACTGCCCACCAATCATTTCCTCAGATCTATCTTCCCTTTCTATTCCATTGAAATGAAGAAAAAGTCCATTCAAACACCAACTCACAGTAAAATTTATCTAATCAAAACTAAACTCAGACAGTGAAAGCAAAGTCCAGATTTATGACCTTTCTTATCAATCAGCGTCATTCTCATCAATAAGATTTTCTCTGCATCTGTTGGGTCACATAGTATAATCATGAAACAGTATTTATCTGATGTCTTCAGGCAGGTCTGAAGACAATTCACTCTCTGGGAAACACAGTTTAGAGATGCTTCTCTCAGTTTCTTGAATCTGAATGAATTCTTTCAGTCTGCCTGTCCTGCAACTGGTGGAAAAAGATAAAAAGATAAGAAAGTTGTCCTCAAACTTTTTAGGCTTGATGTACCCCTCAATCAACTTGAGCCTGACGAAGGGTTTTTGAGGCCGAAAGCTTGCTTAATAACTATTCTCCAACCATTTGGGTTGGTCTAATAAGATATCAAATTCACCCAAGGAACCTTGTCAATCAACTTGAGGCACTCTTTGGAAAATGCTGGATCTTTGTTTTTATTTGTTGTTTTAACTACAGAAAAAAATAATAGAACAATTCTTCCATTGCAGAGACCTCAGAAAGACCACAGGGAGATCAGAATGTTCTTAACATTGTTTGAAATTTCTGGGTTTATCTTGCGGATCCTGTTTGCACACCTAACAGTGTGTAACATTGTGTGTAACATTGTGTGGTACCCCATGCCATCCTTGAAAGGATATCAGTACACCCCAAGTTGCAGTAGCACTCTGGTTGAGAAGCACTGGTGTAGGAGTTACCTTCTTTCCTCATATAACAACAAAATAGGTGCATCATTACTGGGTTGTGGAGCTTATTTGGATAAATGGATGTGTGATACAGGCTACTTTAACTCCATGAGTCATTGCTTCATTTCAGCATGCTAGTGTAGAACCCAAAGCAATGCAGAGTGTAAACACTTTCTGTCAGTCATTCAGAACCAGCCCAAATGAATCATGTCAACATAACAGTATGCAATATAAATAAGGCCCTATGAAATTTGTAATGGAAGTGGGCTGCACTAAGGTTTAATTTTGCAGGTTTTCCTATGTGCACCCCTGCTTCTGATTGGTGGAGGGTCCCTATTTGTAGCATACTCCTGATCAGCAGGGAGGCGAAAACTGTGGTTTTAAACATGCCGTTTTTGCCTCCCTGTCGGTCAGCAGTAAGCAGTGGGGCTGCTGGGGCCTCCTCAGCCAATCAGTGGTGGGGAGGCAAAAGTGGTGCCATGTTTAAAATCGTGGCTTTGGCTTCCCAGCCAATCAGGAGTGAGCTGCAAGCAGTGCCTCTCCACCAATCAATGGTGGGGAGGGGTACACAGGGGAACCTGCAAGATTAAAGGAGGTGCACTGCAGTCCATTTCCAACGTGAATCCAGTAGGGCCTTAAGCATAACCAGCCGGGAACTTGGTGTTCCGGATATTAAGCCGAAGCAATAAGACTCTGGAATTGGTGCATATACACATAATTATGCATGTGTACACACACATACACACATTATAAAATCATTATAACATTGATTCACTTGCTGCATTCTTAGAACATAGTTGCCAGCAATCTCAGCAGACTTTTCTCCAGGAAATAGGAGTTCCATGTCTTTGTGATGAAGGTCATTCATCTGAGGACCTCTTTGCAATTGACAAGAATAAGAAATATCAGAGTATTTACTTCAGGGACAGTTGAAACTGGTTTTCAGTGAGCTGTCCTCAATTCAGCCATCAGGTTAATTGATATATATATATATTTCCACCATTTTCACTGGTGCTTTGAATCCTGAGAAAGACCAAGCAGGACAGAGTAAAAGTTGTTATTTTAGTGGCTTTTGTGTATATGAGAGAGTTCTAGCTCTCATAACTTCTTCAGTTATCAGCTGATAACTTCTGACTCGGTGCATCCCTTTGCTGAACCTCATTGTTTTAATGGACATCTGACTTAGAAGCACTGCATTTATTGCAAGTTCAATCCATTCTACTTAGTAGCAGGAAAGAATCTACAAATAAAGGTTGCATTAACACACACAGGCAGATGATTTAGGGCATTGTATAACCATCACAATTTCTGGACATACTGGCTTATATGTTGTCATTAGTATTTGTGGGTCTCTTTCAGTTCCTTTGTAGTGCATAGTGACTTCTATCCTCCATTAGATAATTGCAGTGCATTCTCGCATCTGGTCACAGAAAGGTTTCTGAGGCTAAAAAAAAAAATATTGGCAGCCCCCTTCCCCCCAGCCTTTTATCTTGGAATCCCACAGTGTCCAACCCTATTGTTCCATAGTAGGGTTACTGTATTTCCAGTTCCACAAAAGAGGACACCTGTCAGGGGGACACCTTGCTCCCAGCCCGCAACCCCTTTGCCCTGCCGGTGCCCCTCACTCCCAACCTGAAGCCTCCCATCCCTACTGCTTTTCCTCGTTACTGACCTGCAGACCCCTGGCCCTGCAGATGTCCCCCAGTCCTAACCCTCCCCTGGGTTATGCTGTTGACCCTCAGTCCCAACCTGCAGCCCCCTGGCCAGTGGCGATGCATAGGGGGTGCACCCCTGAGAGCACTGGTACACCCCCTGACCAGCTAGGCTCACCGCTTAGGCAGCGGGCAGGGGGAGCAAGTCAGAGTGCTAGTACCCCCCCTGCAAGCACCAGCCGATCGCTGCAGTCACTCCCAAAAGCGGGCACAGCCATTCTTGGAAGTGGCTGCAGCGCTCGGCCATTGCGGGATTGGCCAAAAGGGGACCCCCCCCCCAGTTGGCAGGACTGGTTGTGGTGGGGGCACGTGCCCCCCCTAAGGCCACACCAGTTGGTCGCCCATGCCCTTGGCCCTGCCAGTGCACCTCACTTCCAACCCACAGTTCCCTGTCCCCCCCGGGCCATGCTGTTGCTTCTCACTCTGACTCACAGCCCCTTAGCACTGCCAGTGCCCCACACTCCCGACACACAAGCCCCCCTTGCTCCTCCTGTGCCCTCACTTCCAAGCCTCAGCCCCCCCAACTCTGCTATTGCACCTCACTCCCAACCCACAGGCCCCTGTTCCCCCCAGCTCTGCTGGAGGGGTCCCCAGTTGCCGCTGTTCCAACTGGGCCAGAGTGCGGCAAGTCCGATTCTTGCAGGTGGCAGCAGAGCGAAACTGGCCCGAGCGTGGCTGGGAAAGAAGAGGAGGGGAGGCCTGTGGCACCCCCCACCCCAGGCTTGGGCTCCCGCACTGTGCCAGATGGCCTGGCCATGCCCCCTCCCCTCTGGGCAATGTCTTCTGGCTGCTCCAGTCCTGCGAGAATGGGCAACAGCCCTTGTGCTGCTGGCTCAGCCATGGGGTTCCCCACTGCCGTCAAAGGGCCCCACCACCCCCTTCCCCCTGGAAGGGCAGCACCTCCTCTCCCTCATTCCCCCCCCCCACCCCGCCTTGCTGCAGCCCTAGCCCCAGCACCTGGCCACCACCCCCCCAGCACCACCAGGTACCTGCCTGGCCTCAAACACCCTTCTTTTGTCTCTCACCCCCTGCCCCTCGCGCCCTGGAACAGTTCCCAAACCCTGGCCCTCCAACCCCTGCTCCCCATACACTTACCTGCCTCCAGCTGCCAAGGCTGCTCCTACCCTCCTACCTAGCTATATGCCAGCCACGTGTGTGTGTATGTATAGATACATGTGATGCCTCTGCCTTCTATCGCTGTCCCCCTGCTCCCACCAGTGGAGCAGAGCAAAGTCACAGATGTTTGTTTAGATTAAAAAAAAAAACACCTTGATGGAGATCAGGGGACCTAAAAAGAGGACATGTCTGGGAAAACCCAGACTATATGGTAACCCTAATGTTAAGTACCTGTGAATTACCTGAACATGTTGCTCCAGAACAACAGGGGCTAATTCAAGTTAATTACCATTCAAGATACATGTGTAGGTGGCTGTCCCTGTTTTGATGCTAGTCAAAGCCCAGAACAAGATTAAACCCAATCTCTGTTTTTAGCTTGAAAGGGCTGGTGAGCATCTTCTCACCATTGCAAGACTTTGCTTTAGTGTTCACAGTTATAGCAAAACCTCCATTTGAACCTTTTCCCTTATGCTTTTCTGCTTGCCTAGGAAGGTGGCTTCTCTTATGGCTATAATGTCAGAGAGGAAGGCAAGAGAATTGAGAGCATGTAATGGGATCTACCACTTGCAGCAGGAGTGGCATCTCCTTGTGGTCACTCTAGTCTGGCTCCTTATACTTTGGTATTCCTGGGTATACCAACTCCCCCAACCCCCATCTTCCCCTCCATGCCTTTGGTGGTGGTGGTATACTCTGGTATACTCTGCCTCCAGACAATGTGTGGTCCTGGGTGCCTTGCTTTCCCCCTCTGCCCTGTCTCTCAGGGCACTGACAGCCTGAGCTACTGTTCACTGGGCCTCTGTCAATCTGCCAATCTGGCAAGAAGTTAGACCCCTGTATGGGGCATCTTTAGTAGCCTAATTCCCTTCCCTTCAGCCAATCCTATGCCAGCTCACAGCCTAAACAGCAAACATCAAGCCAAACACAAATGCAGGTAAGTGCAGTTGGGGAACCCTTTCTCTAAACATGCCCCCCAAGCTTGTCCTGCTAGCTTCTCTCAGCTTGGGCTCTCACGGGCCTACTCACAGATTCTTCTCCAGTCCCTGGTACTGCTTCTTTGTTTCAGGAGTGGAGAGCTCCTTTAATTAGCAGTCAGGGTCAGTCTCCAGCTCCTCACAATACTTTACAGAGCTCCCAGCAGTGAGCCCTTCCTCCAGCTCTGCCTAGTTCAAGACTGCCATCCCTGCCTCAAGTGCAGGGATTATATATATAGCCCCTGGCTGCTTCTCCTTCTGAGCTGAGGGTACCTCAGCAGGCCATTATCTAAACAGCTGTTCATTATCTGGGGCTCTGCAGCTTTCTACCTCTACTGCCTAGCCCTGCTCTCAGTAGGCAAAAGCTTGGCCCCTGTTATCAGACCCCCCTTACTGTATTTTGTCATGATAGTTTTTGTTAGGCAACACCCAAAACTTCTTCCAACAGTAGTTTCCTGAATTCAACCTTAATCTGTATTCTTTCCCAAGATGCAGACACATCATGAAAAAATGCAAATATGTTCCTTAGATGTCAGGAGGGTCTTGCCCTTTTACTTGGAAAGAACAAGGCTTTTCTAGTAGTTTCCTAGACTTTTTGTCCCTCTTATTTAGATTATGAAAGGTGATGCAATTTTTATGCAGTCTTTCAAAGTGAATCTCTGAATGTATTCTCTTTTCCCGTGAAATTTCTAAGACGTGACCCAGAAAATGATGGGGCGTATTCTGTTAGCACCCAAAATGTCTCACTGGCCTTCCCTTCAAATGACTCCTAGCATCACGTGCTAGGCTGCAACCTACTTTTATAAAACATTATGCACGAGTACAGGCATCTCCTGGGATGCCTTTTTTGGTAAGAGTCCTTTAGTCAGTAAAAGATTCTGAGCAGTTACTAGTTGGCTTTTGGAGCCAACCTCAGTAGACTACGTATGGGGACTAGTACTTTGAAGAAAGAAAAGTGACCTACCCTTACAGTAACTAGAGTCCTTTGAGAAGTGTATATTCCACTACCCTCCCTACCTACCATCTGCTACAGATTGCTTATTTATTCTAGGGACCTGAAGTAGAGAAAGGACTTGCCACTCTTTATGCTTTCAGTACGGTGCACAAAGATAACTATGGTGCATTGTGTGGACCAAATGGATACTGCTAGTGAACTCTTCAGTTTCAGTTGCATACTTTCTCTTGTTCCCACTTTTCTACCTTTTTGGGGTAGAAGATAGTTTTTGGAATTTATTGTAAATAAGGTCTGGAGGAGCATGCACTTATACCGAGAGCTATACTGTGTATTCTTGAAAAAGATAACACTTGTGTTAGTACAGCTTTGGAAAAGGTTCTGTCATTTTGTTAACACAGTGCACCTAAGTTTGCTAAAATTCACTCTTGGTCAACCTGATGGTAAAAATGGGTCTTTCTGAAGGAACCTTATATGCTAGGTTTTAAATTGTTGCTAATACAAATTTACCTGAAATAGTGGTAACAAAGGAGAAAAGCAGCCGGACTCTCAGAGAAACTCAGGTAGTTCCAGAAAATCAATTCAGTAGTCACTTTAGAAAATCTTAGACCATACTTGGTTAGGTTTTGTAATTAACTTCTACTTAAATATTTGTGGACGGTCTTTTAATCCATCCAAAAGGTCACAGGTAGCAGTTTTTTGTTTGTAGAAGTAATAGGCCAACTGATTTATTTTTCTACTCTTGAAATAAGTGCTCAGATGTTATATTTAATATTTCTTCTGACCATTTCTATATACAGCTATTATACTTTTATAGTATCTACAGTATGTGATACAATTTTTTATGACTCATTAATTATTTATTTAGAAAATATTACATTTTTACTTTGAGAAATAAGACTAGAAACTGTTTTGAAGCACAAAAATGCGGAGTTATTGTACCTTTTATGGCTGTTGATTTTGACTCTGTCTCTAGATGTCAAAGTATTTGTTTTTGTTTTTACATGACCCGCTTAGAAACACCTCTTAGAAGATGTGACATGCTGAGCTACTGGAATGTTGTTTTGCCAGTATTCTTATGTTCTTTATTATATCCTGTCGACATTTTATCTTGCCAGTTTCCCCTAAATCTGGAAAATTCTGTAATTTATTTTCTGAATGATTGGAGAGTTTCTTCCCTGTAATAAATTCTTTGAATAAAAAGTATGTTTGTGTTTGAATTTGTTCACTTTTTCCTTTGAGTGTCCAATTGTTATTCTGGCAGTGTTATAACTAGGAAGAAAAAGGAACGTGTTTGTTTTGCAACGTGATTTAATATCTTTACTTTCTGAGGTGTGCATACTCCAAGGCTTAACTGTCAAGCCTTGAAGCCAAACATGTTCAAGCTTACAAAATGAACTTGTTCCTATGTTATACCACATAGCAGAAGCTTCCAGATTCAGGTCTTCTGACATTATTATAAAGCAGGAGAGCTCAGCCTCTGGCTCATGACATGAGCCATGTCATTTGGCCCACAGGATGTCCCCTGGGTCCAGAAATTTGGCAGTAGGGGAGAGGTGGCAGTATTAATAGTCACTCTTCTGCTACCAGATTTCCAGATCTGTGAGGAGTCTGTGGGGCCGGAGTGGCATGGGGATCACAGCTGTGCGTAGCATCCCCCCTGCATTGTGCTGCATTGAACTGCATATTGAAATTCTCCCCGCTCTTGCACACTGTGCTGCCCTAAACTGTATTGCATATGAGTATTCCCCCTTTACAGCATCGTGCCTGCAGGCACCTGGCACCCTCCTTCGCTCCATAAGATGTGGGCATGCTGTCTCACTCTGCACCACCCCAGGGTGGGGGCAGGAAGGAAAAGTAGGAGGAGCCAGGCGCCCTTGGCTACTGCTGTAGCCAGAGCAATGGGGGAGTAATGTCTGGAAAGGAGCCTGGAGGCTGCAAAATCTAACCCCTTATGAAAGCTGTGAATTGGATAGCCCTGCAGTAGAGGATTTATTTTACTTGCTTGCAGAACTGAATAGGAGCAGATAAGGGAATGGGATCCAGATAGCTTGACATTTAGAGGGTAAAAATTGAAATACTGTCCGTACAGCAACGAAGCACCTTCTGAGTTAACATTTTAAGTAACAAGGTGATAAATATGACAAATGTTAAGCATGTCAAGTAAAGCTGTAGTGGTGTTGTTGCCACGATGTTTGTGACAACCAAACTTTTTCACATTAATGCTTAATATTGTTTTAATAAACATGTAATTTAATTTTCAGCATGGGCAAAGTCTTAGAGTTACATGAGCTTTAATGCTAACATTCACTGAAGTGCATAAAGGTCACTGAAACTGGAGTTATGCCAAATTTCTGTTCCTTTTCAATAGGAGTTGAGCACTTTATTTCTCTTTTCATCTTTGAAAATCTCCTCTCTCATCTAAATAAAAAATTTAATATGGCAGAAGAGCTTGGGATACTGCTTTGCAGAGAAAGCTTTCTACCTGTCATTGCAAGTGCAATTTTTTTAAGTTTTTTAAAAACTTAACTTCACTAAGTTTTTTTAAATATATTAAAACCAGCCCTAACATTCCTTTCTGCAGAGTGACTCAGGTTCTCCGTTCATTCAAAAGTGGTTCCGTTTCACATTGTAATCCCTTGAAATTGCTCAAGCTGCTTATTCAATGACATTATAACAGTAAGATACATTCTTGAAGCAGGTTCTAATATTTGTTACTGTTTTTAGAAAATTGTATGTGCAGATAATTCTTTGTTTTCTTTAATTTAGGTCTTGAGCATCCAAGTAAAGTGTTTCCATGAAATCATTACAATAGGCTACCGAGTCTATCATTCCTATGATTTACCATGGTTTAGAACCCTAAGCTGGTAAGTAACACATGAGAATTTCAATCAGTGGAGATTAAGGTTAAGCTCTTTATATCCTGTAACACGGAAGAATAGCTTTGTGGCTAAAGTACAGGCTTGGGACTTGGGAGATCTGCTTTGTATACATGCCTCTATCATCCTGTACAGGTGTAACCTTGAACAAGTTAGTTGGCCTTTCATAGCCCTAGTTTCTCCCAGCTCTGCAATGTATTTACTTGTTTAGAGTAATAAAATTGGAATGAGGCCCATGTATGATAGTATGCCGCATACTTTTCACCCTATGATTAAATATGCGCAGTTGAGTTAACTGAAATATGCAGCCCCTGTTTATAGGAACATAAGAAATGCCATAATGGTTTGCATGGAAAGTCCATCCAGTCCACTATGGTTTTTTTGGCAGTAACAGGTATTGGAGGCTTCTGAAGAAGATAGAAGAACCCTGCAGGTGGCAAATGTGGAACAGTCTTTACCTTCTTGTAGGTCACATCCTGGTTATATTTAACAATTGTCTTAAACCACAGAAATAAAAGGGTTCATGTCTCTTCCAAAGTTTGCAATTAATGATGGCATTGTTGGCTATTCTTGATATCCAGTCCCTTTTTTACTTTTAAATTATTCTCCTCTGTGACTTTGTGGTAATTAATTCCATAGTTTAATAACGTATTATATAAAAAAAATCATTTTTAGTTTTGAATTTCCTACTTTTTTAAATTTCATTGAATATTCCTTTGTGTATTCAGATTCCATTTGTAGTTGAACTCTGGGAAAACTTTCTGTGGAATAAGACTGGTATAAAGCAAAATGATACTTTAGTTAGGGAAACAGTGTCACGAACAGTGACCTGAAACAGGTGATGGAAAAGAACTTTCACCCTATGATTAAGTACTAGGGATAAAAGTGCAATAGCCTAATATACATGTGTTTACATACTTGATTTCAGAGGAAGATAGAGACTTGTTGCATGTTAAACTACAATGTCCTTAGTGTATTCACCAAATTATATTTGTACACCAGCGTTATATTGCTGGATATGTGTGGAATAAGGATATTTTATGATGTTAGTAGTGACTGTTCTTAGTTATCTTATTTATCTGTTTCTGACTGGAGGTCTTTATTGACAGTCTTCAGACATAGGATTACTGTTTATAAATAATGAAGACCATGCAAGAAAGGAAAAAGATGGTGTGTGGCAGGGAGGGGAAGGTGACATACCTCTTTCATGGCCCTATTGCTAAAGAAGCGTTTGCCTACACTGCAAAACCAAAACATTATCTCCCACTTGTTTACCATCCCACTAAGTTATAAGACTTGTTTTTATAGTAACAACTAACTTGTTTTCTATTTGTCTGTCAAAGCTGAATATCATCCTAAAGCTGTGCAGAGAATTCTAGCAAATTTCCCATGCAGCATCTGGGAAAGTTTTTCAAGTATTGACTTACTTACAAGGAAAGTGCTAATAATTAGTTCTGTATTTTTTAACTACAGAATATCATAATAGGGACTGTGTGTGTATAGAGGGTTCAATGCTGTAACTCAACATGAAAATGTTTAGCTAATTTCCTTTTCTAGAATGCTGGTATTTTTAAATAAATGTTATTTTAATAGAACTTAAAATGTAAGTTCTGTCTTTTTGAAGCAGTATACATTTGTTTAATGATACTTGAGTATAAGTTTAAAATATTGGGCTTTTTTTAGGATCTCTGCTTCAGTTCCTAATTTTTAGGTATTAAAATTTTGTTTGCTTCTTTTGTTGAATTAAACTGTACAAAGATGTATTTAATAGCAAATAAAATGAGCAGTATCTGTTGTTTGTTTTAGGTACTTTTTGCTGTGTGTAAACTACTTTTTCTATGGAGAGACAGTGGCAGATTACTTTGCTACATTTGTTCAAAGAAGAGAGCAACTTCAGTTTCTAATTCGCTACCACAGGTTTATATCTTTTGCACTCTACTTGACAGGTGAGCTTAATAGACCAATTCTAATGGTCAATACATTATTTTTAATGTATCACTGCATTATGTTTCACTGTTATGTTACATATTTTGCATCTTTGTATTTCAGAAATTTTTTTTATTCTTTCTAGCTTTCTTGCATTCCATTATTTTCTTCCTGCCTCTCACCTTATTAAAGGATGATGCATGTTGGCATTTCATATTTCCAGTGAAAAATTGAATAAAAAGCTTCCTGTCCATGGGTTATAGATGGTGTCTATTGTTTAAGAGGTTTACCTAATGAGTAGATGATGGTGGGAATAATGGGGAAATAACAGTCATAATGAATGAACAAAAAATTTATTTAGAGTTTAAAGTATCAGTCCAGTTTAAGTTCCTAAGTAGTCTTTTTACGGTCAATGGGACTACACACTTGATTAAGTCCTGTAGTGGACTTAGGTTTTATAACATAAGAGCATTGGAAAGTCTACATCAACATGATCTTACCATTTTATTTAAAACTTGGTAAATGTGTGATGTGAAGCTCTTAGAAAAAGCAATAACACAAATGAGAACCAAACTTTACCCATGTGAATTACAGGAAGAGCTTCCTTCAATATTGAAGGAAATATGAGTTTTAAACAGATTGCCCTTTCTCAGAAAATGAAATTTAGCTTGTTTTCATAGAATAAATGCATCTCACTATGTTTTCATTAGCACAATTAAAGTTGCCTAACTAGTCACTCATTCAGAAATCACAGGTCAGAGGGCTCTGTACATTTGAAAAGCTGTTGTTTAGATATTGTTTGAATTGAGCTTCTAGGGAGGAATCTGTTTTGTTTCTTTTTGTTTTTAGAACTTGCTTAGGAATAAAGAAAGCCTAAACTGTCCCTTTTCTGTAAGTTCTTTTGTAGTAATGTCCCTAATTGAAACTGGCTAGATTTTTTTTATAGAATTTTGCTTTGCTTGGATGTTTTGCTTTGCTCAAATTATTTAAGCCTCATATATGTAAAAGCTATCTTCTCTCCCTTCTTTACATGAAACAGTAGAACATAAAACTTTTTGGTCCTGGTATGCAGTACATACTACTTTACCTTTAACAGTGTTCCTTTTTTTGTGTAGGGGGATGAAAGGTAAAGGGCCATTCTTTGAGCTGCTATTTCCGCAGCAGTAGGAATCTTGAACATGTTATTTTTAGGAAGTATTTTGTTCTATGAGGTGTCAGGCTCTGTGAATGGGGAAAGGACTGTGGATATGATCTGCCTTGGCTTTAGCAAGGCTTTTGACACTTTTCCCCTTGACATTCTCAATAAGCTAAAGAAATAGGGAGTACTGAGAGGAAAGTACTGTAAAGTGAATACATAACTGGTTGGATCATCATGCTCAATGAGTAGTCATTAGTGACTCAATGTGTAGTTGGGAGGAGCTATCAAGTGGGGTTCTCCAGGGGTCAGTGCTTGGTTTGCTGTTGTTTAACATCTTCATTTGTGACCTGGATGATGGGATTGAGTGTACACTTAGCAAATCTATAGGTGACACCAAATTGGCTAGTGTTGGAGACACTGGAGGGTATGGCAAGTATCTAGAATGACCTGGAGAAATGGTCCAAAATTAATCAGATGAAATTCAGTAAGGATATTTTTTATATATCCTGGAGAATAATTGCACGCACAAATCAGGCTGGGCAATGGTTGGCTAGGCTGCAATACTGCAGAGGAAGTTTTGGGGGTTACAGTGGACCATAAGCTGAATATGACCCAGCAGTGTGCTTTTGTTGCAAAAAAGTCAACAGCATACTGGGGTGTATTAACAGGAGTGTCTCTTGAAGAGGGAAGTGTTTCTTCTGCTCTGTTTGGCACAGGTGAGTGAAGCCTTACCTGGAGCACTATGTTCATGTTTGAGCTCCATACTTCAAGAAAAAATTGTACAGATTAGAAGGAGTCCAGCAGAGAGCAACAAAAATGATTAAAGGCCTGGGAAACATGATTTATGAGGAAAGTATGAAAGAACTAACACAATTTAATCTGGAGATGAGAAAACCAAGTGGAGATTTATTAACAGTCTTCAAATACCTGAAGGGCTATTATAAAAGGGTAGAGGTAGATTATTCTTTGCAGCTGTAAGGAACTGGACTTCAAGGAATGACCTCATACTGCAGAAGAGGAAATTTAGGTTGGAGATTAGGAAGATCTTTCTGACTATGAGGGCAGTCCCACACTCATTGGACCAGGTATGCCTGCATCAAGCATTGGAGCAGGCTACCTAGAGAAGTTGTGGAATTTCCATCTCTGGAAATTTTCAAGGGCAGGTTAGACAGACGCTTGGCTGGGATGGCTTAGTCAGGGATGATCCTGTCTTGAGCAGAGGCCTGGACTAGACGATTCCATGAAGTCCCTTCTAGCCCTACTTTCCTATTATCCTGTGACCTTTAGAGATGGAAAAGTAAGTTTGCTGAAAACATCTTTATGTTAGATTCTTGTTTACCAACCCAAATTATTACCAGAGGTGGGGTTTGGAATAATGATGCTAAACAGTTCTTTAGTCCTTACTTTCTTTGTATTTAAAAAAATAAATATCCCCCCTCCCCACAAAATCCCTAGAAGTTTCTTGTTCTTCAGAGGAAGTGGTTGAATTATTTTAGGTCATGAGATCCAGAAATGAGAATTCTGCAAAATATCTTTGTGGAAGCAGAATTAAAAGGTAAATATTTTTCTTACCACCATTTACTCCACTTTCTTTGAAGACCCAGTACATTTACAAGAACATGCTCGTTTCTGTTTCATGCAAAATCAGTACAATTTACTGCATTAAGCATGGGCGAATGGTGCCTCCTGAGTCTGGAGGGACACCAGATAGCCAATGGGGGGGAAGAGTCCCCCAGTGGCCAATTGCTGAGCCAGCAGTGAAACTGGAAGTGCACTTCCGCCAGCACTTCTGGTTTCACGACTGGCGCTTCCAGGGGGTGCATGGCCAATCTCACGGGGTGCACATGCACCTGTGTGCACCCCCTACGTGTCACCAGTGGAATTAAGATTCTTTTCTGTGGGTTGTAACACAAGAGCCTGAACAGATGTTGACTTTTAAATTCTAGTCTGAACTTGAAGAGTTGATATATAGAAATGAATTGTTTTTCTGATCAAGTCTAAAACAGAAATGAGGAATAGACGAGCAGAATCCATCAAAAATACTTGAGACAACTTTTAGTATTTTACAGTGCTGCAGGCAAAAAAGTTCACACAGGGTAGATCAGTAGGTGTTTCTTCACTTCAGTGAGGACTCATGTTGGTATACCTACACTGTCTCTAATGTAGTTAAGGAGTGTGGGTAACAATAGTCGTAAAGATTTGGGGGTGTGGGCTTCCACACAAGCTATACAGCTCCATCAGGGGACTCTGAGTACACACTCAGGTAAATAGTCCTCAATGCTGCTGTGTCCTCACTACTGTTACCTATGATAGTGTGAGTGGGTGTTGGTTACCCGCCCCTCCTTTGTTCAGGACTCGTCTGCCATGACTAAGGAGATGGAAAGATAATAAGATGTTTATCCCTGAAGGGGAGGGTGATAAGTAATGAGCCACCCAGGTGTCAGCTTCACCAAGAGCCAGCCTTTATTGGTGCTTGATAAACAACTGTGTTAATTGCCCTATGAGTGCAGAAGTGGCTGTTTCGCTGCTTGGCCGATTGCCATTTCTCTGATCTTCTCCCGATCACAGTGGTCTCCCGGCTGTCCTGATCAGGGAGTGCAATTGTCTCTGGGGTTTTTCCTGGAGCCATGTGCCCCGGGCTCTCGTGGGTCTTGCTGGCCTCCCACCATCGACAGCCCTCTATGCGAGCGTCCCCAGTCTCACCAGTTCGTTGTCAGTTTCCTGTTCAGTGCCTTCTGCTGCTCAGCCATCCCTGCAGTTGAACTGCTCTGCTTCTCTCCAATGCCCCAAGGGCAAATGTGTGATCCCCAGCTCCACCTTGTACACACAGCGGTAGCCATAATTACCCTGATCCTTCCCTGGTGTGTAAACCCCCCACTGCTGTGCCCAGGCTTCAGCTCGATCCCCTGTTACACACCTCCCCCCTTTGTTCAAAACAACTTAAAGTTGGCCTGTCTTCACGATCCGCGACCAGGCCAGCCATGTCCGTTGCTCTCCCGGTGGTGTCTGTTGTGTCTTTGGTGCGTGACAAGATGGCCACGTTCCCGTTCTTCTTTCCCGCCCGGTGTCTTACTGTAAAATAAAAGGATTGTAAAGCAAGAGACCACCTCATTAGCTGGGTGTTATCTAGCTTGGCAGTTCGTAGCCAGCGTAGGGGTGCATGGTCTGTGATCAGCACGAACCTCCAGCCCAGTAAGTAATAGCAAAAGAGTTGCACCCTCCACCGGATGGTCAGGCTCGTGGAATATCGGGCTTCTGTGGTCATCGTTTTTTTGCTGGCAAAGGCTATCGGCCTTTCTTCTCCCCCCAGAGAGAGTAGCTCCCAGTGCAGTGCCAGAGGTATCAGTTTGCAAAAAGAATGTCTTCTCGAAGTCTGGGGTGTAGAGTACTGGGTGTTGGTATAGGGCTGCCTTCACTAGTTCGAAAGCTTGGGTAGCCCTAGGGTTCCACTGGATCGGGTTCCTCCATCCTTTTGTGAGTTTAGAGGTGCCGCTTTCTTGGAGAAATCCTGGATGAAGTGTCTATAGAAATTAGTGAAACCCAGAAAAGACCATAGCTGCTTGAGTGTCCATGTTAATGGGTGCCATCTGATGGCTGCCACCTTATCTGCTATGGGTTTTATCTTGCCCTGTCTGACCAGGAACCCAAGATATTGAGTCTCCCTCTTTCCGAGCCCACATTTCTGAGGGTTTGTGGTCAGCCCGGCCTGACGGAGTTTGTTGAGGATCTTCCGTAGGTGTTGGTGGTACGTTTCCCAATCACCAGAGAAAACGATGATATCAGCTACATATGCGGCCACGTATTCCTGGTAGGGAGCTAACAGCTGGTCCATCAGGTGCTGGAACGAGGCTGCCACTCCATGAAGCCCGAACAGCAACCACCTGAATTGAAATAAGCCCCAGGGGATTCCAAAGGCAGTTTTCTCCTTGTCGGCTGGCATCATTGGTATCTGCCAATAGCCTTTGGTTAGGTCCAGGGTCGAGATGTATTTGGCCTGGCCAAACCTCTTCAGCATGTCGTCTATCTGGGGCATCGGGAATGCATCGAATGTTGCTATCTCGTTCACCTTATAGTTTCATAGTAGCTAGGGTCAGGAGGGACCTGAACAGATCATCTAGCCTGACCCCCTGCCACAGGCAGGAATGAATGCTGGGTTCACAAGACCCCAGACAGGTGATTGTCCAACCTCCTCTTGAATAGGCCCAAGGTAGGGGCGAGGACCACTTCCCTGGGAAGTTGGTTCCAGATTTTGGCCACCCTAACTGTAAAATATTGCCTTCTGATCTCCAACCTAAACCTATTCTCCATCAGCTTCTGGCCATTGTTTCTCGTCACCCCAGGTAGTGCTGGGGAGAAAAGAGCTGTCCCTATTTGCTGTTGATCCCCCTTGATGAGCTTGTAGGCAGCCACCAGGTCCCCCCTCAGCCTCCTCTTGCTGAGGTTGAACAGGTTCAGGTCCTTCAGTCTCTCCTCGTAGGGCCTGTCCTGCTGCCCTCTCACCAAGCGGGTGGCCCTCCTCTGAACCCTCTCCAGGCTGGCCAGATCCCTTTTTGAAGTGTGGCGCCCAGTACTGGATGCAGTACTCCAACTGTGGCCTGGCCAAAGTCGCATAGAGGTGGAGTATCACTTCCCTGGACCGGCTTGAGATGCACCTTTGGATGCATGACAAGGCATGGCTGGCCTTGCTGGCTGCAGTCTGGCATTGGCGGCTCATGTTCATCTTGGAGTCAATAATGACTCCGAGATCCCTTTCCGCCTCTGTGCTTTCAAGAAGGGAACTCCCCAGCCTGTATGTATGCTGTGGATTCCTTCTTCCAAGGTGCAGCACCCTGCATTTGTCTACGTTGAACCCCATCCTATTCTTGTCTGCCCACTTTTGTAGTCTGTCTAAATCTAGTTGCAGCCTCTCTCTCCCTTCAAGTGTATCCACCTCACCCCACATCTTAGTGTCATCAGCAAACTTGGACTTGGGTCCTCCTTCCTCCCCTTCTTAAAAATAGGGACCACATTAGCCAGTTTCCAATCCCCCGGTACCTGGCCAGATGACCATGAATGCTCATACAGCCGGGCCAAAGGTTCCACGATGACCCCTGTCAGCTCCCTCAGCACCCTTGGGTGGAGGGCATCTGGACCTGCAGATTTAAAAATGTCTAGCCTTTCCAGAAGATCCCGAACTACATCTGCACTAACTAAAGGCTTGATAGAGCTATCCCCAAGATTGTCCCTACCTCTGGTAGGTGGGATATCCCAGTCCCTGTTCAGGAAAACAGTGTCAAAGAAACTGTTAAAAATATCAGCTTTCTTGTTTGGCGTGGCCACCAGATTACCGTTTGTGTCTTGCAGGGGCCCTACATTGCCTGGTGCCCTCCTCTTGCTCCCAATGTACTTGAAAAAGGACTTTTTGTTGTCCTTAATCCTGGACGCTAGCCTGAGTTCCATCTCTGCCTTGGCCTTCCTAATAGCCCTCCTACACTCCCAGGCTGAGGAGGAGTATTCCTCCTTGGTGATAGTTCCTCCCTTCCACTGGTTGTACGCCTCCCTTTTAGTCCTCAGGCGTTGCTGAATGCCCTTGCTGAGCCAAGGGGGTCTCTGAGCACTCTTACCCCCCTTGCTTCTCTCAGGGACTGTTATCCTTTGGGCCGGTATGGAAGAAGCCTTACGATAATTGATGCACAATCTTATGGAGCCATCTGTCGTTGGGACCACTACTGTCGGGCTTCTCAAAGGGCTTCTGGATTCCTCGATAATGCCCAGCTTCTTCATCTCATCTACTTCTTGTTTGACTGTGGGCCACAAGTGCCTGGGTAGCCTTCTCTAATGGTTGTGCACGATCTGTCCAGGTGGGGTCTGGATATGGTGTACTACTCCCTGAGCTTCCTCGGGGGTCTCACAGAACACATCTTTGTACTCAGTTATTAGGGCCTCCAGGCTCTCTTCTTGTTCGGGATTGAGTCTACTGGCAACCTCAGTGGGGATTCCCCTATTCTCCAGATCTCCCTGTCCCCTTCTAACTCCTTTAACTTAACAGGGTCCACCCCCTCTCTTCTGCGCCACTTCTTCAATAAGTTAATGTGATTGATTTGTCTTCTCCATGTGGGCTCCATCTGGAGCACCTCGTAGTTGACTGGTCCTGTATGTCTGGTCATTTGGAACAGTCCCTGCCATCGGGCTAGTAACTTGTGCAGATTGTCAGGCAGTAGCACCAGCACCCAATTGCCGACCTTCAGCTCTTGCTCTGTGGCCTGTGCATCATAGTGTTGTTTCTGTTTCTCTTGTCTGTGTCCCAGGTTCTCCTGAGCTATTGCCTGGGCTCTCTTCAGCCTGTTCTGAAAGTTGGTTATGGCCTGTGGTGTTGTCCCTTCCTCAGCCTCGGTCTCCCACCCTTCACATATTATATTTAGGAGCCCCCTCAGTGCATGACTGTAGACCAGCTCGAACGGGGCGCAGCTGGCGGAGACTTGGGGCACTTCCCTAATTGAAAACAGAAATGGGGGAATCATGGCATCCCACCCTCGTGGGTCACCCTGTATACACGCCCGTATCATCCCCTTCAGGGTTCGGTTGAAGCGCTCCACCAGGCTGTCCATCTGGGGGGTGAAAAACAGAGGTTAAGAGTTGTTTGATTTTCAGTATGCTGCATATCTCCTTCAGGATCCTGGAGATGAAGTTTTGGCCCTGGTCCACGAGAATCTCCCAGAGGACCCAACCCAAGTGATCCATTTCATAAGGATGCTGGCTATCGTGGGAGCCGTCACTGAACACAGGGGAACAGCTTCAGGGAACCGGGTGGTGTAATCGATGATTACCAGGATGAACTGGCAACCTGTCCAGCTGCAGGGAAATGGTCCCGCCATGTCCATGACAATTCTGATGAATGGTTGCTCTGCCAATGGCCGTGGCATCAGCGGGATCTTGGCGGGTTTTAACTCCCCTGTCTTTTGGCATTTGGGGCATTCCACACAGAATCTCTCCACCATTTTGTAGAGGCCAGGCTAAAAGACCTGCCACTTCAACCAGGTTTCTGTCTTGTCCCGCCCCAGGTGCCCTCCCATTGCGAGAGTATTGCCTATCCATAGCAAATTGCCCCAGTATTTTTGCAGGGCTAAGACCTGACATTTCTTGTACCACTCCTCTTTTCCTCCACCTGGTATAGAATACCGGTCCTTACCTCAAAGCGGGGACTCAGCTTCGCTTTCTCAGGATCTAACACCACACCTTCTTGCCTGGCCAGCTGAGTCTGCCAGATTTTCCTGAAGAGAGGCTCATGCTTCTGCTCCTCCCGGAAGTACTTGCTGCTAATGATCTGTTCTAGGTCCAGGTCTCCTCCATCTTCTTCCTTGGGGGCTCCGAGACATGTGGCCTCTGGGTCACTTTGCCGCTCCCCACCACATCTTCTCAAGACCAGCATGACCACTTCCTTCATGTGTGGTCAGTCAACTCCCAGGAGCTTGGGGCAGGGAAGGGTCTCTGCCAGCTCCACCGTGATCTCTTCCATGCAGTCCATCACGGATAGCCATAGCCACTTCCTCTCGTAGGTATACAAGGCCCTGTGGATACAGACCATACTCATGGGCAATTTGGGACTCCCTAGCTGTGGGGGTACCAGGTCTGTCCTTATCATGGACTGGGAGCAGCTGGTGTCGATGACTGCAGGAATGATGGTGTCTCCCGCTTGAACCTTGACTGGCTTATTCTGTCGCCTTGGCCCCTTGTGCCACCCAAAACTGCAGTCCATCTTTTCATCATGAGGACTCTTGGTCGTTAGCTCAGCTCGAGGGCGGTGTGGGCAGAATTGGGATACATGACACTTTTATCCGCATCTATAGCATGCTATAGATCCCAGCCTCAGGGTTCCCAGTCTGCGGGCTGGACCATGTTTCCCCTTTTCCCTTTGTTGTGGCCTTCTGGACGCTATCCCTGCGCAGGGCCCATTGTAGGTTTCTTGTAATTGTGTATATGAACAAAATAGCAGCATAATTTCTGTTATTACTTCTGCAGGTGTCAAGCTGTAGGCATTGCACTTCTGTTTGGATAAACTAGTCAAAGCTGTTGGTTCCAAGTGTTACAAATACATAGTGATGGCTAAAAAATAATCTGAAGGGAGAATGCTTCATGGCTGTTTAAGTGTTATTTGTGTGAAGAGCATTTGTAAGGCTTCATGCTGTTTTGATGTATGTAGTAATCAGCTTTTCCACTGAGGTCCATTTGCAAGGCTGTTTGTGGAATGCTGTTTTTCTAGTTTAGTTGCATTAGGGACATAGTCTCACCTGTTATGGCAATTTCTAGTTATCCGGATAGTCCAATTGAGTGACTCCAGTAGGAGCTAGTACCTGTTGCTTTAGAAAAAGGTTGAAGAAAAACCCAAATGTTAAGTATGGCATAATCTGCCCATTGGAGAAGTCTTTCCTGAGTAGTTACATGAAACAGGATATTTGAATAGTTCATACTGTTATTCCCAATGCATATACCTTGAATAGGTCGACACTTTTTTTTCTACTGGTAAATTCCATTCACGTAATTTCTGCTTCTCTGAAACTCCTCACTCCCTTTCAGTGTTGACTGTTTTTTGTCATCTGCAGATGTTGCTGTGTCATTGTTCCTTCCCTTTCAAATCATACCAAAGATACATTACCCAACCTTGGCCTTAAATACAGCATCTGGTAACACCCCACTTTTTTTACTTTTTGCCAGGATAAATATTGGCCCTTTTCCATGTTCAGTACTTAGATAGAAAACAGGCATGGATCATAAACTGGCTTTTATTGGTCCTTTAGAGTTTTTAATACCCTCCAGCTGTTTCTCACAAAGGTTCCACTGAGCCAGTGAGGTACCCTTGTGGAAACTTGGGGTTCTTGAATTTTGCATAAATCAATCTTGCACTAGGCTGTTCTAGTGGGCTGAAGGGATACCACTGCTTTTCCTTACACTGACCGCACCCAAGTGGTATCATTCCATTTCAGTCAGGCTAAATCCCTATCTCCTTTGAAAGCAAGTGTGGGGGGGATAAAATGTCATTTCTTTTTAATAGAAATATGGCTTTAACCGTGTGTGTATGTATAGAGAGAATCCCCAAGCAGGCATTTTGCCCTTAAATTATGTCCAGTGAAGACTATTACAGTCAGAATACAATAGCTTAGATGCTGGTTTTGGAGGAGTAGTTGCTAAAGGTAATGTTCCCATAATACAAAAAATATTAATGGTGAGACCTTTTCTTGCTACTGACTTATTAAAATAATTAAATAGAAGTAAAATAACTAGTATTGCATGATACTGGGTTCAAACGAATATGTATACCTATTACTGGATATATTGAAATCATCTGAAAGATTTGATGAAAAAACTAATCTGCATCAAAGGAAAAAAAGTGTATATCAAGGTAGTGTTTATCTAATACGATAGTATATAAGATTTCACAGAACGCGCATGTTTTTTGTTTGTTGTACAGGTTTCTGCATGTTTGTACTGAGTTTAGTGAAGAGACAATATCGTCTACAGTTTTACATGGTTTGTATTAACCACTTTTATATATTCACTCATCTTGTTATTGAAACCATAAGTAATGTTAAAATATCTGTCTTGTCATTATTTGGAAGCTAAAAAATATTTAAAATTAGCTAGTAAGTTCATTGTAATAAAATGGGTTTCTAAATGTCAGGTTTTGTAGATATGGGTATTTCTAACTCTTAACTTAATTAGTGTATCACAATGTGGCCTCAGAATGACTCCATACCTATAATTTGTGGGATTTTGTGGATACAAAATTTGTTTTCTTTTTAGTGACAGTTTTACAAAATAATTTGTAAAATGGTACGTGTTTATTTTTGGCTTCTAAGTCTGAGAATATTTGGGATATTGTGAAAGGTAAACCTTGCCACTCAAACAAGAACCTTCCACAGTGGCCCTTTTTATATTGTTAGAATGTAATTGTGCAGTGAAAGAAGTTTATCATGTCTTTGACTAGGGATTTATCAGTTAAAGGAGTGCTATGGTCAGCTGTACCAGACTAGATTGTCACTTAAAAAAACTAAACTAAAAAACAACACCACACTTGAATCAGTATTCTTTCTATCTCATATTCAACACAGTGTGCGTCTAAAATTTCCCTATTATAAAACCTCTTTAGAAACAGCAGTGATAGAATCCTAAACCCTGTCTTCGAGGCACCATCTCTGTCATTTGAGTCCAGGCAAAAGTTGTTTAAATCTCTAGGCTTGCATTCAGCAACTCTGGTCACCTGACATATTATTACTGCCACTAGTACTATCTTAACATCGTGGAGATCAGCTTGTTTACCAGGACACGATTGAGCTTACTTCTGTTCAAAAGTGGAATAAAAAGATGGTCTCTACCGAATGGGCGTATCTGCAGACAGTGTACACATATATTAATTTCACTTTTTCCCTGGGGAAGAAGGACTGTGAAGGTTGCCAGTCATAACAGCCTTCTGAAAGCTGCCTAGGTTTTACAGTGATGCGAAAAATATGAACATGTCTGCACCGTGACATCAGTGTGCCCTGGCTGGGACAGTCCCAAGCATGTTCCACATGCACATACAGAAATATATTGGCAAAGTGCTGTACGGCGGGGGTGTCAAAGGTGTGGCCTACCAGCCAGATACAGTCCATGGAGCCCCGTCATCTGGCCTCTGGTGGTGGCCCTATGTCTACAGTTGACCCACATGGTGCCTGCTTCAGCTGATCTGGGACCTGTGCTGCATAAGGTGTACCTACCTCCCCCACCACTGTCTCTCTCCCCCCATGGTGACTTCTCCAGGGTGACTATGTGTAGCATGAATCCTGGACAGGCCAGAGTGAACACCAAGTGGAGCTTGCATCTTGGACAGGCCCTGCAGAGGTGCCACATGTGGCTGAGTCTCAAAGCAGGTGGAGTAAGTACCATATGCCCTAGATCTAGCAAGCAGGGTTGAGGGGAGAGAAGATGGGGTTGTTCCATGGACCTGATCCAGCCTTTGGGGTCAGCCTTTGGGGTCAGCAAACATCATTCATCCAGCCCATGGACCAGGCCTACACCACTCATCTAGCCCACAAGGCCAAATTAGTTTGATACCCCTGCTGTAGAGCAGTGATTCTCAACTGGCATGCTGTACGATCCCTTAAAGGGTGTTGTAGGGTCCTGCACAATACGAGGATGGTTAGGTGTGCAAACCTTCACACCATACCTTCAAAAGGTAAACCCAGAGATTTCAAATAGGAAACTATAGTCTCAAAAACTTCCTGACCTGTTGTGGCTTTTCTGACTTTTTTAAACAGAAAAACAGCTCTATTATCTTTCCATAGTCAGGAAAAAAACCCAAGTGAAAGCTAAGAGCTGTCATTTTTGGAGGGGTGCCTTCAGTCTAAAAAAGCTGAGAACCACAGCTTTAGGGTTGTTCTTAGAGGCTGCTATTAAGCATGCTAGAAATCAGGGTCTCGAGAATGGCCATTTAAGGACACCCTACAGTGTTTGCAGTAGCAAGTTTTTGTGTTTAGAGCAGGGATGGGCAATTATTTTCCCTGGAGAGTCACTTAGGGAGTTTTGGTGAGCTATTGTGAGCTGGATCAGCATACTCCTCCCACCCCCGCCTCCTCCCCCTAGCCCACAACAGCTCACCAAAACTCCTTAAGTGGCTCTGCCCTGGGGCTTGGACCCGCACTATCACTGTCCAGTGATCCCAGCTCCAAGGTCTTCATGGAGACCAGCCCAGAAACCCTGCTTGGCTAGGTGGATGGGATGGGGCTGCGGGTGAGCAGGGAATGGTGTCTGAGAGTATGATGGGTAGGACCGGGGCCAGGATCATAGGGTGGTGACAGCATGGGGCCATGGTCTGGGGCAGAGCTGTGATCCATCCTCCAACATGCCCCTACCCATGGAACCAGCACTTGTCGCACAGACGTGTGGGCAGCAGATTGTGGCTCTGCCCCGAGTCCTGGCCCTGTGCTGTCACTGCCCCATGATTCTGGCCCCAGTGCAGCCCACCCATCCCATTCCTGGATGCTGCTTCCTGCCAGCCTGCGGCCCCATCCTATCTGCCCAGCCGAGTGTGCACGCGTCCTCGACCAGTCTCAGTGGAGACCCTGTCTGTCTGCCCACTCTGTCCAGTGTCCCTAATAGTGGGTGTGGGGCAGACAGACCAGGGTCTGGTGCCAGTGGTGACACTGGCAGCAGCAGCTAGAAGGAGCTGCCACTTCTGGGAAGCAGAGCCTGGCTGCTGTGCTACGCTGCCCTAACCCCGGTGCCCGTGGGGGTGGCGGGACTGGCCATGCACACCACGGCCCAGACTGCCTCCTGCACCAGGACTGGGTGGGGCCGAGGGACCTTCTACAAGCTGGATAAAATCCCTTTGTGGGCTGGATTCATCCCGTGGGGCTGTATTTTGCCCACCCCAGGTTTAAACTGAGCAGGAGGATGTGACCAGGAGGAGGTTTGGGAGTGTGCTGCTGCCATGGAGTAAACACGCCAGTGAAAACTTGAACAGCATGGAATGAGCAATGCAGAATTCCTTTGTTGGCAGGGAGCAGTCTCAATGAAGGAGTGGATATTTGCTCTTGAGCCTTTTCCAACAACTACAATAGCAGCAGTAAAAATTCTAGATGCCAAAGGGCATCTTGCTCACAGATTATCTTTTCAGTGGGCCCAGTTACTTTGAACCACGCAACCTCTCCCCCACCTTGAAACTTGAACCCTTTGATTGGAGGTAAATGTTTGCTCTTAGAAAATGGAAAGCAATGTCTGGTAGGCAAATGGAAGGAAATCACCAGTTTATAAATGCTAAATAATATTTTTAGTCCAGGTCTCTAGAGTCCATAACACTAAAATTGCTTATCAGAAACATGAGCAACTCTTGATTACTAAAAGGTTTTGATGAATGAAAAGCTATAAAACTCTAGCTGTTGATATATACTGTCTTGAAACCTCTGCCGGCATCATATGTACTGACACAACAAAATACTTTTAAAATACAATGTACTAATGCATATATACTAATGGAAAAGGATTATATACTCAACAGAGTGACTTTATACAGTATAAGATAACAAATTCTTATTCTTACTATTCCTACCATTAGAAACCTGAAATCTCAATATTTAATAAGAGGGCTTTGTCATGGCAGATTTCCATATCTCTGTAACGTGATTCTTTCATGAACTCTTCAGTGCCATTTTAATGTTATATTTCTAACTTGTCTATCGTATGTAGAAACAGAGTATCACAGTGGCTACCATTTTTCTGTTTTTTCATATTAATGTTGTCTTTATAGATTAAGTGTTTAACATGCAAAAATCTAGATCAGGGGTTGGCAGCCTATAACCCAAGGGTGGATGTGGCCCATGAAGATGTTGGATTTGGCCTGGGAAAGTCTGACCTAGCATGGGGAATCAGGCACAGCACAATTGTGCTGAGCCACTTTGTCCCCTCCACAGCACCCTTCTCCACAGTCCTTCCTGTTGCTGTCTCATACCTGTACTTAGCTTTCTTGCAGAGGGGCTTGCTACCTACAGGGAGGGTAAGCTCAGGTGGTTTGAGCTCTTGCGCTCGGAAGAAGAAGTATGGAGATTTTCAGCCCATGGACTGGGTCACAAGCTCTAGCCCTCAGTAGCAAAAGTTTGCCAACCTCTATCCAAGATGAATGCTGTAGATAAAATAAAAAAAAATGTTCCTCATGTATCATTTTTTTCAGAAATGTAGCTAACTCATGATATATTATACGCACACACATCTTTTTCATTATCAGTAAAACTGGTCTTTCCTTTGAGCTCCTCTTCATCTCCTTCATTTGAAATATCAGTATATACCTAGATGTTTTGATCTGTGTTTTCACTAATTGTTGTGTTGTTGCACTGTTAACAGTTCGCATGGACTCATGTCACTTTGCTGATCACTGTAACTCAATCTCATCTTGTCATCCAAAATCTGTTTGAAGGCATGATCTGGTAAGGGGACAGTAATAAACTGGTTTGTAATTTTATTGCATATATATATTTTTAAGCACATGAATAATACCACCCTTTTGCAGCAAATTACTTAAATATATGCTTTGGGTTTAAAGTTATGCACATGCATGTAATTTGCTAAATATGAATGGAATGTCTTGCATGTTTATTTAACGAAACGTGCCTAGGTACTTTTCTTAACTAAGATCTAAATAAGTAAATAAGTATTCTGAGTTTCAAAATGGCTGAACACTCTGTGAACTAATTGGGAGCTGCTTACAAATCTCTTAGCACTTGTAAATCAGGCTACTTAGGAATTTAGGAGTGGATTAAGGAGTCTAATTTTAGGCACCCTTTTTGGGAAGCAAATCACTCATCTAATTATTAAAAATAGTCCTCTCTGAGTAATCATTCTTTCCCTAACCTTCTGGAACCAGACCTATTGTGCCAGAATCCTTTCTGAATAAAATAGTTATTTTTAAGGGTCCAGCAAAGATAATTTTATCACACTTCATCCAAAGAAATTCAACTAAAATAAACAAAAAGCAACGGTTTGGCTGTATTTCCTTTTTTTGATAGACAATGGTTGTCTGAACAAATCAAAATTTATAGTAGATGATGTTCTTTAGTAACTTTAAATACTTAATTTCCTACATAAATAGTTCAGATGGTTTAGAGCAGGAGTTGGCAACTTCTTACAAATGGTAGGCTGCTGCTTGTGACCCAGCCAACACTGGTCTGGGTTCTGGTGCAATTAAAGAGAATACAGTTAGTTACAAAGCAGACATCTTTTAAAAGTAACTTGAAACTGGATGGGTTACCTTGACGATCAAATATGTAAGAATTCACTTCTAGTTGTATATTAAGCTGTTACAATACACTTGAAGTGACACCACTGTGGTAAAACTGCATGTTAATATCCTTTTTCTTTACTGACTGTAGAGGGAATTTTGGACTATTATTTATTGAGAAATACTGAGTGAGCACCCAGGAGTTTATTATACACATTGTTCAAAGTGTACAGCTTTGCCTGGATTGCTTTTTTCTCTCATGGTGCATGTGAAGTTGTATATTAATTAATATTCAATTACAATTGCTGAACTTGTTGGATACAGGAGCCCAACAAATCCTCTGCTATGTTTGAAAAGTATATGAGAACCCATATTTTTTCTTAGTAAGCCTGGTGCTTAAAGTTAAGTGTCAAAAAGTTAAGTCTAGTTTTGCATGTTTATAGTTTTGTTGTTGAGTTTCAACAGCTACTGAAAAAGCTGTTTTATGTCTGTCTACAGACGTACGCTGCATTTTATCAACATTTGAAGTTTAGAAAGACAAAAAGGGAGGCTAAGGCTATGTCTTTATGGTAAACATTCTGTCCTCAGTTGTGCCACACTTGAGCAAACTGGGCTGTTTCAGCATGGCACTCTGGATGAGATAATTATCACCTCTGAATGATAATGCCAGTTTATCTGACCACCAGGTAATTAACCTGGCTGTGCCAATGTGGTCATGCTGCTTTTAGTGTAGAAAGCAACCTGCCTGGGGCAGTGAAAAGTACTTGAGGGTGATACTGCTGAGGATAGGAAGTTTACTATATAGACAGAGCCTAATAGATCTGCAGAATAAAGGGAGAGAAGGACACTAATCTGAGAATGTAATAACTATCATAACCTACTAGCCCTGTAGAAAGGAAAGAAGGAGGCTTTTCATTTTTTTAGATTTCATTAGATGTATAACAAGACATGTGTTTGCCTTGATGTGACTAAGTACCATTAATTATTATGCTTTTGTGTTAACTGTAGTACTGACCTGGTTTTATATTATAAAAAGTAATTCTACTTATATGCAAGCTTGATGCCCAAGCATTTAGATCTTTGTTGGATAGAAGCTATAAATGATGCAACTGAATGTTGCAAAATTGACTAGATGGGTATAAGAAGAAACCAACTATGTACTGTTAGTGCTTAAATAATACAAAAGAAATGCTATCATCATGTAGCTTTAAGTGACAAATATTCTTGTGTTTTCCTTAAGTTTTATTTCAGCATTTTTCCTGAAGAGTTTCTATATTTCTTTCTAGGTTTCTGGTACCAATCTCAAGTGTTATCTGCAATGATATTACTGCTTACATTTTTGGCTTCTTCTTTGGGAGAACTCCACTAATTAAGGTGTTGATATATATAATTCTCTATGAGCTATTTTTTACAATTTTTAAACAAGTAGCTGATACTGTCCCAGAGTTACTTTTATGGTATATTTATAGCAACTGTATCTTGTTTTCACACACACATTACAAGCTATACTGATACATTATTTTGTTTGTTTTGCTATCTGCAAGATCCTATAAAAAGTATTGATCTATATTCGTAATAGTGACTGTGAACTTATAATGTTAACATCTTGAAAAGCTAATGGGTCCACGCAGCTTTTATATGTCTTCCAAATTGTGCATTGTGAATGAATTAGGTAATTTAACACAGCTATGTTAAGAGGAATTTTATTCAAAATATTGGGTCTGCATAGTCCAACATTATGCCTTATGGCAAATTTGCTGTATGCCAAGATCAGACAGGCATAGGTTTCCCCAGAGTCTTGACTTTGGCAAAGTACAAATAAGTTATGCCTTTCTTTGTAAATTTTCTAAATCTTCTGATACAGACTGCTGCCAAGGGTAGCATATTGTAGCATATATGGAATAATTGGCCCATTTGGGACATGGCAAGTACTATGTTCCTACATTGCCAAACTCTTAGTTACAATTAATATAACATAGGATGAGAGACTTCTGCTTTTTGCAGACCTGTGAAATCTAACATTATGCCTCACAAGTTAACTGAAACCTTCACTGATACTGTTTTGAGTCATATTACTATATTTACTTGATTCTAAGATTAGTTCTCCCCTCTCCCCCATTTAATATGGGGGGGAAAGCCCCTCATCTTGAAATGGAGTATGAGGTGTTTGGGGGCAGGCAGCAGCTGCAACTCTGGCTCCAGCCCCAACCCAGGTTTGGGGGTGCAGAAGTGGCATGGAGGAGGAACAAGGGAGGGCAGGAGAAAGGAACACAGGGGCCTGAAGCTGCAGGGATCAGACACATGGGTGGTTAAGTGGGGTGGGTGGGGGGACAGGTGGCAGGGGGTAAGCTGCCTGCCTCCCTTACTGTTTGCCCTACCACCTGTATACTTCCTGCCCCCTACCATTTGTCCCACTACTGCCTGTCACCGTCTCCACTGCCTACCCCCTTATTTCCTTTCTCACTGCCTGCCCCATTACTGCCTCCCCCACTGCTTGTCCTACTCTGTGCCCCTCCCACTGTCTCCCCCACAACCCATCCCATTACTGTCCCCATCATCGCCTGTTCCCCCATGAATTTAAGATGATTCTCCAATAATTAGATTCTATGCATAGAAAATTATAATAAATATGTATATTTTCCATGTGTAGAATCTAACTGGGGAGTTGTCTTAAATTCAGGGTCATCTTGGATTCAGGTAAATGGTATTCTTTTTAGTTATAGGCCACTTTTTAGATTAGTTGCTGTTGAAGTATCTACCTATGAACAATATATTTTCCTTAGTTCATTGCCTCAATAACTGATAAGCTTGGAAAATAAACAGATATTTAAAATGTCAAGAACATTACAACATTTTTTTTTCTTTTGATCATTTTTCCTCATTTCTCTGATGTACTAGTTTCGCAATAGCTGTTACTCTAGCTAGCTTTTTATTCTTTAGTATTGTTTTACTGGGCAGATATTAAGGTTTTCCACATCATGCTTGGCAGCATTCTATATTGAGTTGTGTTTGGAGGAACTTATCCTTGTATGAAGGTATTGAACATAATAATCTGCATATTTCAGTTTTCTCAGAAGTGTGTGTGTGTGTGTGTGTGTGTGTGAGTAAATCAGTTAAGTTGCTGGCCTTGTTTTTTTAGGGTAACAATCCTAACTACGGCGGCAATAATTGTTTGAGGGTGGGAAGGATAGGAAGTGAACAAGTGACCTGCCCTGGCAAACTTTGTTTGTGTGAGGTTGCTCCCTGAAAGATGGGGTGTGGAGTGTAGTCATTTTTCTGAGGGGATGAAGCATGCACAGTGCCAGCAGAACTTTTAGAGAATTTAGCTGCCAAACCCTTATGCTTTGGCCAAGCACATGCAGACTCAGAATTTTGCCAATCTGGGGCATATTTATGCAAAAATGCTTCCCCTGCCAGTCCCTGCAAGTGCAAGTGCTAGACCTTCTCAGTTGGAATCACAGAATTATAGAAAATTAGGGTTGGAAGGGACCCCAGGAGGTCATCTTGTCCAACCCCCCTGCTCAAAGCAGGACCATTCCCAACTAGATCAGTCCAGCCAAGGCTTTATCTAGCCGGGGCTTAAAAACCTCCAAGGCTGGAGAATCCACAACCTCTCTGGATAACCCATTCCAATGCTTTACCACCCTCCTAGTGAGAAAGTTTTTCCTAATATCCAACCTAAACTTCTCTTTCTGCAACTTGAGACCATTGCTCCTTGTTCTGTCATCTGCCACCACTGAGAACAGTCTAGTCCCATCCTCTTTGGAACCACCCTTCAGGTAGTTGAAGGCTGCTATTAAATCCCCTCTCATTCTACTGTTCTCCAGACTAAATAAGTCCAGTTCCATCAGCCTCTCCTCATAAGTCAAGAAATCTTTTAACTTTCATTAAACATATTTTTACTTCAATCTTAGAAATGGCCAAACACTTTTTAGATTTAAAAAAGTCTGTCTGAAACAGATATCTGGCATGGCAGATTCCTGCACAGTTGCATAATTGTGGAATTTTGTGGATTAAAATGGCTCAATTCTAAACAGATAAAAGCCTGCTTTGTAATGGGAAATGATAGGCAGTTATAAATTTAGGAGTAATCTGATGTGTGTAGATAAATCCGGTATTTGCATATTTGTGCTTGACTCTTCATATGTATGTTCAAGCCTTGGGTATTATTGATATGCAAATATATGTAGTCAGTAGTGTATATATAACCTTGAAAACCTAGGAATATCATTATGGCAAATGTGCTAAAGAAGTGTCATAATATATATTATGATCTAACTTTTGTCTCTTGTGATTAGTTGTCTCCTAAAAAGACCTGGGAAGGGTTCATTGGAGGTTTCTTCTCTACTGTTGTGTTTGGATTTATAGTAAGTAGTGATGGAATTTTTCATATAGTTTCCTTCTTGAAGTTTTAACTGGAACAAAATTCCCAGCACGTTTTCTGACGTCTGCTTTTCTGACGTATGAAAAATGGTAATTTCTTGTTGGTTAGGGTATTCTACTGATAGTTGAAAAACATATAGCTTTTTCTGATTACAGTAAATGGTTTTAATAATCTATATCTATCATATTGCTTGTTATTTCCTGTTCTTATTAGAGCTGTATGTATCATTGTTTTGGTTCAGCTGACAATAGATACACACTTATTTTGTAACTGATGCAATTAGTAGCATTAATGACATTACTTGCTCATTACAACATCGATTAATATGTATTTGATTTAAAAATGACATCTTTCCTGATACATATACATGGATATAGACATCTAGCTTAAATTGATGTCATACTTCATGAAATAAAATTTTAAAAATATGGTACTTTGTATGAAATTTATGACAAAGGTCTGTGAAAATTACAAGCTCAAAGATTGTAAATGCTTTGATTTGTTTCTTCCTAGATATCAATACTTGATTTAAAGGTGAAGTGTAAAAACAAAGTAGTGTTCGTTATTAATGTCTCCCAATGCATTCTTAATTGTAATAGAAAAACAAGTTGTTGGCGTGGCCTAATGGGGTCTAAAAATAACAACAAAAAATTAGGAATAAATTAAGATTTTTTTTAGTAATATTCTGAATGTCCTTTTTAGTTAGTTCTTAATGAGGATATCCATGCCTAAGGAGAGATGTTTTGTCCATTGTGGAATCACTATGCAACAACAATTTTGTTTTTCACACTCTTGTTGTTGACATGCTGGTCCAAGAAATATATGAGGGGCAAGGCTTTTTTGGGACTATCTTTTACTGGACCAGTTGCATAGTTGGGAGAGTGGCTCTGCATCATGTGCTCTTCCTGAGTGTCTTTGGTGTCCAGAAACTTGTCTACCAGCTTTCCCAACTATGAAGCTGGTTCAGTAAAAGGTACCACAAAAATGTTCTTGTTTTTCACTATGCTCAACCAGCTATCAGTGTAATTAAAGCAGTGCTCTGAAATTTAGCACCACCAAAAAATGAAAATTTCAGGGGGGCTTTGCTTTGCTTTTCAGTTTTCCTATCTTTTGGCTCAACATGAGTATTTTGTATGTCCAGTGGAGTACAACAGTGAAACAAACAGATTTGTTACAGAGTGTGAACCTTCAGAACTCTTCCAGATACAGAAATACTCTGTGCCACCGCTGCTGAAGACTGTGTTGGGATGGGTAAGGAGAAATGAAGCTTGAATTATAACTGAATTTGTTTTGCAGCTATAACATGTTAATATTTATTAAGCATTTCTTTAGAAGGCTAGTTACACTTGTTTATGTCTTTAAGACCAGTGATTGAAGGCACAGGCAACTCTGACACCCAAGCAGCAAAGTGTCAGTTCTAAACAGAATTGAAGCATACAGATAGTGTTTGAATGATGCTCTAGCTATGATGGTCTAGGAACTATGTGAAAGGCAATGTTTTTTGTGGGTGGTATCTTTTATTGGACAATACAAATGTAGAAAAACTGTTCAGGCTTTAATACTGGATGAAACATTGTTAAAGTTGGAGCAGTTCTGCTATATTTGTGTCATTCCCAGCTTGTCCACAAGTAACATCAGAATGTAACAGTTGCTACCCATTTGAAACATTCCCCTTTAGAAGCATTTCCAAATGTAGGTGTGTCCATATACTAACTATTTAGGCTGCATCCCCGCTGGAAATCGTTGACTTAAAAACGATAGCAGAATATTCTCTAATGTTGCACTGTGATTGTAAAGTCAGTTTATTTCTCTAAATCAGTGCTTCTGTCTGGATAATTTGACACAGAGGTTATTCAGAGTTCAGGTCAGATTCTTAGGCCCATTAGAACTTGAGTTAAAATTCAAAAACATTGGGCATTTTTTGTTTTGGAAACTTATTGAGAAGGAAACAGATATGGCCCATGTTCAGCATGCGCTCTGCATGTTTTGGTTTGGCCATTACCCTCCTCTTCATGTCGAACACAATACAGTATGCTGGATATCTGTAATGTTATGCAGAAAAAAGAAAAAACAAGTACAGCACTGTGCATGTGAATAATTTGTCACCTGTATCAGACGCGGGCTATTAAGTAATTTCTCTCTCGAAAACTCCACTTAAATCAGCTAATTCTTCATACTTTGTACGAAGAGGACCTGCCCTCTATGGACAGGTAGGCTCTTAGGTATATTTCTCATGCCAGATTCTGTAAATTCACAAAAGGAACTGCCAGAATGGCATCTGTCCAGGTTTATTTGATTTTTCAGCAAGAGAAGAAGAGGAGGGAATGTAACCCATATTTGCAGTTTTCCAATAGAAGGGTATGTATTCCTACTGATAAGAGGCTCAGGGGTGGACAAAATACAGCCCCTAGGCCAGATCCAGCCTGATGGGGTGCATGCTGGCATCAGCTGCGGATACTGCCTGCAGATTCCTGCCAGGGATCAGGGCGATTGCCTGGGACCACAGCTGATGCAGCAGCATCACCCGCGGATCCAGGAGGACACCCTGATCCCCAGGCGGAAACTGTTGCCTGCATCCACAGCTGATGCCTGTGCCTGCCTGGTGCTGCTTCTGGCGCATGGGCTGGAGCTGGTGTAAGCTGCAAGGCCATGCTGTGGGTGTGTGATGATTAGCGGAGGGGGAGGAAGGGGGAGATAGAGAGAGGAGGCTTTGCTGCAACAGCAGCCAGTGTCAGGTGCTGGGCAAAAGCGTGCTCGCCACTTCCAGGGCCCTTCTGGCTGCAGCTGCCTGGAGCCTGCATCGCAGCTGCCTTGTGGCTCCTCCCTGCTGCTGCTGCTGCCCCCTGCCACTTCCAAGCTGCTGCGGGGTGGCAGTGGCAGTGGCAGCAGCAGGGAGGAGCTGCAGGACAGGCTAGGCACAGGCTCCGGGCAGCCAGAAGGGCCCTGGAAGTGGCAAGCATGGCTACTGCTGAGTCCTGCTTTTACCCAGTACTGGCCACTGCTGCTCAGCCACTGTGCAGCACTGGGTGGCAACAGCATCAGCTGTGGATGCAGGCGGCAGCTTCCTCCTGTGGATTGGGATGTCTGCCCAAGCCCTATATTGGGATAGAAGGGTGGGCCAGAGGCTGAAGCTGCTGCCTGCACCCACACCAACTCTCCCTATAGCCCGATCCCACATAGAAAGGTTTGATGAGCTTTTGTGGAAGGGGAATGGGACCCAGCCTGCAACAGCTCCCCAAAACTCCCTATATGGTTCTCGGGCCCAAATAATTGCTCACTTCTGTTATATAGTGTTTCTCACATTTGGTTGAGCACTCAGTTATGAAGACTCAGATTCTACTTACCTCATTTTCAATCACTTTTGTGACATTTGTCCCCCGCAGACAGGCTGCCTGGTGTCAAAGCAGATAGGGCAGTTACTTGGAAGCATAAGTAGATGTCCTCTGATCTTAGTTGGGGGCTTCCTTGTGTATTAATGGCTAGCAAAGCGTTAGTCATGTCAACAGAGTAGATTTCTGACAGACTGAAAATCCAGCAAATTTCCTGTTATTTGATTATGTTGATTCTTAAATATTTGTCATAACCCAAATGTCTACACTGACAGCCACAATGTGAGCCACCAAATGAGGACACTGGCATTGATTGTCATGTAAATCGGTTGCGTGAAATTTAGGGCAGCAGTTCTCAACCAGGTATCTGCGGCCCTCTGGGGTGCCCCCAGCAGGTTTCAGGGGGTCCCCCCTGCCTGGCCCATTGTGGGGAGTTGCCGCTTCAGTCCTCTGGGGCTTAGATGAGTCCCAAGGAGGGGGTGGGCCCACCTCACCCGGCCCCACAGCATCCATCTTGTGGGTGGCACTGCGGGCCGGCAGGTGGGAGAGGCTCCGCATTGCTGCTGTTCAGGTGAGTGGGGCTCTGGGGCTCCCCACTGCTGAACCTCGCCCACTGCACCCGGGGCCCTTGGGGGTCCAGGCTGGGGAGCCAGGTCAGTCTTCTCCTGTGCAAAGGTTGAAAACCCCTGATTTAGGATACCTGACCTGTTTGTATTGTTAACCGATTACTAATCTAGAAATTCTTTGCTCTCTGAAGTGTTTAACAAGAGGTTCTTCAAGAAAAAAGTTCTTACTGTACCATTGACTTACCGTATGACCCCAAGAGACTCTGTTGAGGGTGCTGGGCTGCTAAATGTACCCTTGCAGTCTTTTCATTTTGATGTTTGGGATGAAAGCAGGTTGAGTGGGGAATCTGTGCTCTCTGCTACTGATGGAAAATCTTTTTTGCTTGACTAATGTAACAAGTAAGCACAGAGAATGAAATGCTCCTGCAGTTTGTCAACTAGATGTAGAGAACAATGCACATTTGAGTGTAAAATATGAGGTGGAATATTTTTTTCCTTTAGAGAATTTTTGACTGCTGATTTGAGAGTGGAGAACACCAATAGTGATGGTGATGCAGCCACTGTGTAATTTTCTGTTTCTGTAATAAAGAGTTATAGGGCCATATAACTGGAAGATGGAGAGGTAAGAGTAGTCATTTTCATTTCTTTGCTGCAGCATTGAAATACTAGAATTATCATTGCATTAGTCTGCCATACTGTCACCAACGACAAGTGAACGTGCTAGTGAATTACTTAAAGGGAAACTTTGGTTCCTTGGGAGCTTCTGAACACAGGACAAAGTTGCACTTTGCATAAATCAAAGGATGAGTCGGTAGGCCCTTTCTTTTTCAATAGAGGAAGTGGCTAGGAGAGAAATATATAGGAAAGGTCTGTGATGGGGAGAGGAGCAGAACTCCGTCTTGTATAAAAAGGGAGACTGGCCATCTATTTCCTCTGATGAACAAAGATACAAATTGTCACAACCCAAGGGTGTGATTTTTGTTTGTGTGTGCTTCGGCACTGCTGAATTATTTCCCGCCACTTGTAGCTTTCTTTGCAGGGTGCATTTCTTCGTTGCAGCAGAGAAATGCACGTTGCAAGGGGTTCCCGCCATTTGTATTCAGATTCGTGCCCCACTATTGGTCAGTTCTAAATTATTCCTACGTGGCGGCTAGCGATTGGCTTGCTAGCCGTATAAAAGGCTTGAGTGGTTTCCGCCCAAGTTGGAGGACTCCACAACTATCAGGAGGAAGAGAACTTCACATCTTGTGAAGATCTCTAAGCGCTGCGGAGCCTATCGGACCCAGCGTGTATCTCAAGAAGGCTATAGGGGTCTGATCAGCCTCTCCCCGTCGCCGTCTGATCCCTCGACGTACCCTTCCCTGTGCGCAAAGTTCCACAGAGCCTAGCAAACTTCATGTGAGTGAATCCAGAGCTCTACTCGGGGTTCGAGTCCTGCAGTTTTTTTCTTCCTGTCGCCGAAACCCCACTGCGACGTACTCCTGAGGTTTCTGTTCATCTCCCGTCGCCGAAACCCCATTGCGACGTACCCTTACGTTCTGCAGGTTTGAGTTTTTTGTTTTGTTTTGTAACCGCAACTCAAGCAAGTTTTCCTGCCTGCACCGCGACCATCTTCGGTGTAAGTAAAATAATCTTAAATCAACCACTAAGCATCCGTGCCTAATTCTAGCGTGCTGCCTGTCTTCCCCGACCCAGCGTGTCCGGGCTGCTGGCCACAGCCCACCGCGCGAAAAAGGGCCTCGGACTGCTCCCGGCCCGCACACAAATCAATGTAAAGAACATATAGAATTGGAGGATGAGAAGACAGTGATGTCTGACATTCTTTGGATATGTAGGAAATATTAAAATACCCCAGTAGTACTGACTAGTTCATTTTTCATTAATGAAAATGAGTAACAGTCTTTAATGATTTAATATGCTTCATTTCTAGTAAGTTAATGTCCTTTTTGTACAAGAAAAAATGGATATTTTCTGAGATGGTTTCCTTTAAAACAAAATACACTTTTATTGTTACAATAATTTTAAAGCCTTTTAATTAAAGATGTGATATGGAATTTAGTTTTGTACATCTGGAAGACCTGTAAAAACTTGTATAGTTGGTTTTGGTAATAATTATTTTCTTACAGGAAACAGTGAACATGTACCCATTCCAAATGCACAGCATTGCTTTGTCAACATTTGCTTCCTTAATTGGGCCATTTGGAGGCTTTTTTGCTAGTGGATTCAAAAGGGCTTTCAAAATCAAGGTTTGTATGAAACTTTTTTTTTTTTAAACTTAGGAAAACGTTGATAGATCCTCCTTCTAAAATTTGAATGACGTGACTTCAGATTGTAATGACCCAGTCACACACTTTCTGCTGAAAAGGGATGTTGACCATCAAGCCTCTGACACAGTACTCTGGTTGTTCAAACGTATAGTGTATGTTGTTCTTAAACTTACTTGTATACAGCACACACTCTTCCGTCAAAAATCAGCTCTCTCAAATTGGCACATTTTAAGCAGAGAAGCTTATTTTCTTGCCAGAATAGAGGCAAAGAAGAGTAGAAGCATAAAGATGTGCTACATGACAGCTGCCAGCTTTTCTCTCCTTGTCAGAAAGCAGGAGGGGGTTCAGTCCAGTGTTAACTTTTTCACAGTTGCTCTCAAATTGGCACAGTTTCTTGGAGGAAAGGGACATCAGTAGCTACTGAGCATGGGAGTCAGGGGCACAGCCCCTGAGTCAGAACTTCCTAGACATTTGATGCTAGAAGCTGCAAGTGACAAGGGAAGGTGCTGGATCCCAGTTCAGGGACCTGCTAGTTCAGAGACTTCTTGCCTTGACTGTATTTGTAGGGTTTGCCAGCACCTGCCACTTGCTGTGCTCTGCAGTAAAGATGTAAAGGACAGTCCGTGCTTCCTGCTCAGTTCCCCCTCAGTTGCAGCATCCCTCCATGGCAAGAACTGCAGGGAGGAGGAGAAGGCTGGCAGGAAGTAAAGTGTGCATTAGGATAAAACATCTTGAGGAACTTGAGATTCCAGTTCACCATTTCTCTTTCCTTGCTTTCCAATGGGGTTTGCATCTTCTGAGACCCTTTTCTCAGTGAAAGGATCCATGTATATGTGGAGCTCCTTGCTTTGAGAATAGTGCAGTGGGTCCACAGTCACTGGTGAGGTGGCCCCAGCTCAGTATGAGAGGTTGGGGGGCAGCCCAGAATTTTTGTTGACTTCACCTTTTGGACTGCTGCAATTCCTGCCATGTCACTCTGTATTGCTGTTTGTCCCTGTTTCACTGCAGTTTTTGTGTGTCTTTCACAATGTCTAGATAATTACTGAGCAGTTCAGTCCCTCTGCCTGCAGGTGGAAAATCCAAGACTTTTCCTACAGCACACTGTTGCTTAGAGTTTGTCCAATCTTTTCTGAACTGCAGATTCCCGATAGCAAAACTGTGTGCTAATGTGTGTTAACACAGGCATTTCTTAAATATTTTTGTGATTTTTTTAAAAAGAGGAGAGGGTGATGACTTCCAGTCCTTGTGATCTCTGGGCAGCAGGGATCAAAATTGTAACCAAAAGTGGTTTCTGGGGAAAGGGGCATTATGGGATTGTTGCTGGAAGGCTTATATACTGCTAGATATAATTCAGCATCCACAGAGATGTGCATTGGTGGAACAGTCGCAGTGCAGGAATTAAATTGCTTAACCTTTAGCAAGTCACATCACCTCTCTGTGCCCCTTCTCTTCTCTTCTTACTACTTATCTGTCTTGTCTGTTTGGATTGAAAGTCCTTTGAGGCAGAGACTTGCTATGAGTTTTAGTGCCCTGCACCAGTGAACCCATGTCTTCATTAGGGCCTTCAGGCACTGCTGTGGAACAAACAGTATCATACTAATGTAGTACATGTGAACATGTATACTACTGTGATTTTTTTTCCCCTAAAGGATTTTGCAGACACTATTCCTGGCCATGGTGGAATAATGGATCGTTTTGATTGTCAATATTTGATGGCTACTTTTGTTCACGTGTATATCACCAGTTTCATAAGGTATTCTCACATACATAGTTAATATAAGTGCAATAAACTTCCTTCTGTTGCATGTAGTTCTGCTCTGCTGGAATAAAAACTTAGCTTTAAACTTTATTTGTCTAATTACTTTGGGAAAGGGATTTTGGAGCTATCATGAAATTCCATACAACTTCTGAGGATAGCAGGCTATTTACCTCTGACTGTTATGGAAAGATTGGAACTTGTTCCTGGCTGAATATAAAGAAAGCTAATTGGAAACAACCACTAACATCAACCATTGCTACAGTCAGAGGAGCTGTGATTCTGTTTCTTCCTCTTTACGTCTGGTATTGTTCAGGGGGAACCAGTAGGTTTAAGTGGAAGTTTTTTCCAATCAAATCTTTTTATTTCAGTGGTCTAACTTCTAAATTTTAGATCTAGATTTTTCAATATGTAGTTGAGGACAGGCCACTTATTTCATAGAACCATAGGGCTGAAAGGGACCTCAAGTGATCATCTAGTCCAGCGTTTCTGAACCAGTGAGCTGTGACCCAAAAGTGGGTCTCAGGAATGTTGTGAACACACTTAAAAATGGATCAACAAACTTAAACAATGGATTCTTCTTTAAAGGGGAAAAACATGGGAAACTGAGGCTTTTCCCTTGCAGGCTGGCAGAGTTCCAGCCTGTGAGGGGCTGCTTAGGGCTCCCATACCCCCCCACACACCCACCTTCTGCCCCATATACTGGAAGCCTGGGGCAGCAGGTTGGTAGTGAGGGCCACTGGGTCAGGACTGGCTGCTGATGTTTACAAAATGGGTCCTGGTACAAAAAAGGTTGAGAACCACTGATCTAGTCCAACTGCCTGGTTCACCTAGTTAAAATTCCCATTAGGTTCCTACAAGACTACATTGAGGAAAATAGATTTTAAATTAAATTAAATCACAAGACAAAACATCTGTTCTGGAGAGATCATTACATTAGGAAAACCTCTCCTTTTAAGAAAACATTGACAGTGTATTTGTACAATGGGGAAAGGGAAAGAAGCATCACTTCTCTATGGTAGGTTCAGATTTTGCTTTGAATTAAAACCTGTTTTTCATTGACAGGGGCCCAAATCCTAGCAAATTGTTGAAACAGCTGTTGGTACTTCAGCCAGAACAACAACTAAATGTATATAAAACCCTGAAATCTCATCTCATAGAAAAAGGGATCCTTCAACCATCAACAAAGGGATAGTGAGACGGAATGGAGGACTACAGGAAAATGGCTAGAAAGGCCCTCACGGGAATACATTACAAGTGTTCACACTGATAGTGGCTGAACATGTAGTCTTGAAGACATGAATTTTTTTCCCCCTTGAAATTACTGTGAATATTTAGTAAGACATTTAAAATTTGTTACCTATTCTAGGACAGTGACATTGCTTGCAAAATAACTAAACATTTAATGAGCATTTTAGTTTGTGAAGTTGATGGTACTCATACCATCAGGTATATACATAGATAAATGCCCTCTTTCAGTATCCAGCCAGATGGGCTCAATAGTTTTAAAAAATAACTTGCATTCTAAATGACAGTAACTAATATGAAATCTACTGGAATTGTGCAATTCACAAAGCAAATGTTAATGTAATTTATCAGTACTGGGCTTGCTTTTAATGCAAGTTTTATGGTACTGTATAGGTTAGCAATAGGTGGCATATTTTTATCTGAAATGGTTATTGAGGGATAATTGGGATGAGATGCTATTTTATCCATTGTGCTACTGAGTGTATTGTTTCCAAGAAAAAAAAAAAATCTCCTGGATACTGGTGAGGAAAGTGAGGCTGTCACCAAGACTTAGTCTACTTTACAAAGTTCTGCTGGTGGGGCTGTTGTTGACTAAGAATGCAAAGAGATCATGTCCCTGCCTGACACCACCATCGCAACAAAACCCCTGGTATGGACACAGTTTTGCCAGTAGAAGGTGACTTTTCCTGGCTAAGCTTTTGCTATTTAGGGAGCAGCTATAAATATAGTGGAAGAAAAACCCTTTCTTCTGGCATAGGCTGTGTGCGTGCCAGGGGGCTGTTTTGGGGGCAAATGTGGTTGCTTTCTTGCTGTAATGAAAATAACAGCTTGGGCCAAATGTAGACAAGCCCTCAAACAGTTACTGTTGGTTCTCTAACGTTGTTCATTAAAAATGACTAAGCTTAGCTCATTTTTTAGTTATATTTCTTAGAACTTTTTTTTCTAATGAAACCAATTCATATTAATAAAATAGAGGTGCCTGGACTTTGTCACTGACTTTTTGGTACAAAACATCTGGAATAGAAGCAGATATACATATAGTCAGAACTACAGTATCCAACAATATGGGGGTCCTGCAGCTTAGTGATTTTACACTTCAGGCCTTAGTTCCAAGGCTAGGTCACTGTCTGGAGTGAGTTCACGTTAACCTTACTGTTTGTGCCTCAGTTTCCTCATCTGTAAAATTGGTGGTATTTCCCTCTCCTGTAAAGTGCTTTGAGATCCTTGGATGAAAAGTGCAATATTAGTACCAGTTTTTACCCTTTATTATTCCCTTGAAAGCGGTAACTTTTGTCTGACCGACCTAATAGCTTGGGGTTGAGATGGCACATTCTTTTCCCACTGCCTCTTACCACCAGTTAAGTAACTGTTAGCATCTCAAATAATGTGGGCAAAAATGTGAGGATTCAGTCGAAAAAAAACCAAAACCTTACAGAAAGTTGCTGTCCTGTAGACTTAGTGAAGTAAATGTGAGAAAGTTAACACTTGAATAATTCTCCATTTTTGCTGCTTACTGATCTCCTTTTACATACTATTCCTTTTATCATGTGGTGATAATTTTATTGAAATTGAAAATAGATATACATGTATTTTGAATAAATGCACATTATTCCTTAATGAACAAAAGCACATGAATGCCAAAAAAGTGTCTTTTGGTGTCCTGGAGACTGTAACTTGATACAATTTAATTTCCTAAAAATCTAATGCAAATAGGCTTTTCTTGCATTGAGCACTGACTATTTATATTTGTGAAGGGTTAAAGGTGAAATCTACAAGTTGTTTGATGCTACATAAAACCATGTAGAAAGCAGGTAGGACTGCTAATAGGCTGGTTGCTTGTAAAATTCAAGTTTTTGTTTACATCAGATCAGAATCTGAAACCACTGTATATTCTGTTTTGGGACTCCACGCTATTATTGCATTAGGCCAGGGTATTGTGTACATAATCTGTATATAGTAAAATAGTCTATACATTGTTATAAAAGGGTTATACAGCATATGTTCTAATTCTAAAAGTCTTTCCTCTTGCGAACAGTAGTGTAAGCACACAGCTGAGGGAATTACACTGTACTTTCTATATCCTACTCAAAGTACAGTACTTCTGTCAAAAGAATGTTTTAGAGAAAAATGACAGCTTTAAATCATATTACTCCAGGTTGTCTTCCACAACTGTGATTACAGCTGCTCAGTAGAAGTATATATTGAAACCAAGTGCAAGTAGGACAAAATGCAACAGAACTTGAAGTTTAAAGGGTAACACAGACAAAAATATGAGACATAGAAAGTTGCTTGGAAGTAAGTCAATTTTATGAAAGACAGAAATAGAGGGGTGTCTCCTGAAGGAGGAGTGGATGACCAAAATCATCCATGTAGCAGAAACATATAAATAGGCTTTAGCTATATAGTAAGGTTTTAGCAGAGGCTTCCTACAAAAACACAGCCTTGGGTGTATATATAAGATATATACATATATAAATAAATATAATTTTTAATTTTAAATGTTTGAACTTTTGAGTGTATCTTTATAGCATGTATATTATGGAAACAGAATGCATTTTAGCATTGAGTACTGTAAAGCAAATGAAGTTAATGGCTCTATATTTGCACAGGAAAAAAGAACAAAACTACAAGTTATTTCACTGGCTAAAGTTAAAATGAAGCAAGATTCTTCAGAAATATTAATGGTTAACCACTCAGTCTGCTGATTTTGACATATTCTTAGCATACTGGGTTAGGCCTTGGTGTCTATCTTTTTAAGACTCAGTTCTTATGGAATGCCAGGAGCACCTCTGCTGTGTGTAAAATGAGTTTTCTTCCAAGATTTCTCGTTCTTCCATGAATTTAACCATACAAGGACACAATGACTTAGGAGAGGCTGATTTTTACACCAGTGATTTCTCTGCATTTGTTTTTTTGCTTAACAAGGATGTTGTGATTGCCTCATTGAGCAGACAGTGTAGGAACAATGTCTATATTGTACATGCTGTTAGCATATTATGTATGTTTTAATTGATGGTTTCAATCTTTAAACTGGGATTGGGCGAATAAAATTGGGGGACACATTTCTTATTTCAGTGTCTTTTTTTTCTGGAGCAAACATTGCAACTGACAACTTCTAATAATTCAGGCATCTTTGCATTGTTTCAGAGAAAGTTGATCTTCCTTTTTTTTTTCCCCCCTGCCCCCATCAATGAAGGAGCTATTAATTATTTGCTTATTTATCAAATCTGAACCCTGGTATGACTTTTTTATCCACCTTGGACTGTGGTTACTAATAGCTTTCACCTTGAAGAAACTGAAACCTGTAAAAAAGAAATAAATCCCACTATCACTAAGAGTGGAATCAAGTTATCTGGAATGGCAGCCTTCTGACACAGCACAAATCTTAATCACTGAAAAGAATGGGTAAGTGAGGGGATGCATTCATTATATCTTTCATTGTTATTTTTTTGAAAACAAGATGGTTTTGAAGCCTGCTCCCCTTTTGCATTGTATTATGGTGCCAGCATTTGCCTCACCGCATGGATAGCTTAGCTTGAAATTCTGATCCTGCTTATGCATCTGTCTCCTCCCTTCCTGTTCCGCTTTCCAGCATGGATTCCAGTTGCTTCAGGTCCTCTTCCAGCCTCAAGGTAAGCCTCTGTTCATGAGCCCCTTTCATCCTTTGTGTATTGTGGGCTGGGTTTTTGATCTTGAAATTGCAGCTGGTCTCAATGCTTTCTTTGTCCCTTCCATCTCTCTCTCGATCTGCAAACATATTTCCTCAGACAGATGCTTGTGTGCTTTTGTGCCTTTGGATAGCTCTTCTTTTTCGACAATCCAGCTTGTTCCTTGGAAAAACCTTTCCTGGGACAGCAGCCTTAGAAATCTGCCGACTGTCTGACTCACGGAACTGCGCTTGCAGAAGGTGATTCACTTTTAGTGACTGCAAAAGGCAAGTGCTTCAGTAACAAACTGGACTGACAATGAGACATACATTTTTATGGGGAATTGAAACACTTTGGTCAGATTTTTATCAGTTTATTGGATTATTTTATTTAAGATTAAACAAAACTTTCTACTTGTTGTGGAAAGGTCCTTTGCCTTACTTGAGTGGAACCTACAGCAGTTAAACTTTGTGTTTTTAAAATGGTTTGCAAAAGGGGCAGATAACTTCCCTGTGTCAAATGAAAACTTGTTAACTCTGTCACTTGGCCTAAGAGATGTATGTTGCCTGTCCCTCCCATGTCAGGGTGTAACTAACAAATGCCTTCAATTCAAATAATACCCACAGAAGCCACATTGCCAAGTATCCACTATAGTAAGTGTGATTGGCCACTGCACGTGACATGAAATTTTTTTCCCATTTGAATAAGTATTACAAAGCCATGAACTTAGTGGACATGCTCTGATAAGCATGATAGGCAGCTAAACTTTGAGGGTGCTTGCTGTTTAGATTTCAAGTTGGTTCAAGTTTAAGTCAAATTTAATCACATTACCAAGTAAATGTAGTGGTTTCATGAGCTATGCCTATCCCTGAATCTGCATGAAAAAATGTGACTTACAAACAAGACTCAAAACAGCTGCTGGCTACACAAAAATAAAGTTAGAAAACAAGTAGCTAGGAGTCTTCTCATTACAGCAATACATTATAAAGGCAGAAGTTGAATCTTTCTAATGAGTATGTATATAATGCTAAAGCTTGGGTAACTTGCCCAATATATATTAATATTTTGTTTTTATTCAGTTCCTACTAAAGAGTCTTCTGCTTCACACACCAATGGGGAGGGATTACTATTCATAAAATCATAGAAAGTTATGGTTGGAAGGGACCTCAGGAGGTCATCTAGCCGAACTCCCTGCTCAAAGCAGGAGCATCCTCAACTAGATCATCCCAGCCAAGGTTTTGTCCAGCTTGGTCCTAAAAATCTCCAAGAATAGAGGATCCACAACCTCTCTGAGTAACCTGTTCCAGTGTTTTATTACCCTCCTAGTGAGAAAATTCTTCTTAATATCTAACCTAAACTTCCCTTGCTGCAACTTGAGACCAGTGCTCTTTCCTCTGTCATCTGCTACTACTGAGAATAGTCTAACTCCATCCTCTTTCAAAGCCCCCTTCAGGTAGTTGAAAGCTGCTATTAATTACCCCCTCAGTCTTCTCTTCTCTAGACTAAATACGCCCAGTTCCCTCGGCCTCTCATCGGAAGTCATGTGTCCCAGCCCCCCTCACCATTTTCGTTGCTCTCTGCTGGACCATCCTTATCTTTTCTGTAGTGGGGGGCCTAAAACAGTACTCCAAATGTGGCCTTACCAGTGCTGAATAGAGGGGAATAATCACTCCCCTTGACCTGCTGGCAACACTCCTACCAATGCAGCCCAGTATGCTGTTAGCCTTCTTGGCACCAAGGGCACCCTGCTGACTCGTATTCATCTTATTGTCCAGTATAACTCTCTTTTCTGCCCAGCTAGTCAGCCCCCAGCCTGTACTGGTGCCTGGGGTTTTTCCATCCTAAGTGCAGGAGTCTGTTCTTGTCCTTGTCGAACCTCATCAGATTTCTTTTGGCTTAATCCTCCTATTTGTCTAGGTCACTCTGAATCCTAGCCCTCCCCTCCAGCGTATCTACTACTCCCCGCAGCTTGGTGTCATCTGCAAACTTGCTGAGGGTGCACTCTATGCCATCTTCCAGGTCAATGATGATATTGAACAAAACCACCCCCCCAGGACTGACCCCTGGGCACTCCACTTGATAATGGTTGCCAACTAGACATTGAGCCATTGATTATTGCCTAATGCTCCAGCCAGTTTTCTATCCACCTTGCAGTTCATTCATCCAGCCCATGCTTCCTTAGCTTGCCTGCGAGAACGTTGTGGGAGATTGTATCGAAAGCCTTGCTAAAATTAAGATAAACCACATCCACTGGTCTCCCCAGATCCACTGAGCCAGTCATCTCATCATAGAAGGCAGTGAGGTTGGTCAAGCATGACTTGCCCCTGGTGAATCCACGCTGACTGTTCCTAATCACCTTCTTCTCCTCCAAGTGCTTAGAAATGGATTCCTTGAGGATCGGCTCCATGATTTCTCCAGGGACTGAGGTAAGACTAACCAGTCTATAGTTTCCTGGATCCTCCTCCTTCCCTTTCTTAAATATGGGCACTGTTTGCCCTTTTCTGGTCATCCAGGACCTCTCCCAGTCACCATGAGTTTTCAAAGATGATAGCCAATGGCTCTGTTATCACATCAGCCAACTCCCTCACCGCCCTGGATGCCTCCCAACTGGCCCTATTGACTTGTATGTCCAGCTTTTCTAAATAGTCCCTAACCTGTTCTTTTACCACTGTTGGCTGCTCACCTGCCAGGTGCAGTAGTCTGGGAGCTTATATTGCTTGTGAAGACTGAGGTGAAAAAGGCATTGAGTACTTCAGACTTTTCTGCATCCTCCGACACTAGGTTGCCTCCCCCATTCAGTAAGGGACCCACACTTTCCCTGATCTTTCCCTTATTACTGACATACTTGTAGAAACCCTTCTTGTTACCCTTTACATCCCTTGCTAGCTGCAACTCCAGTTGTGCTTTGGCCATCCCAACTTCAACCCTGCATGCCCAAGCAATGGTCTTATACTCCCCCCCCCCCCCCCATTTGTCCAAGTTTCCACTTCTTATAAGCTTTCTTTTTGTGATTTAGTTTCCTGAAGAGTTCCCTGCTAAGCCAAGCTGGTCTTTTCCCATACTTGCTAGTTTTCCTGCGCATCGGGATGGTTTGTTCCTGCACTCTCATTAAGGTTTCTTTAAAGTACAGCCAGCTCTCCTGGACTCCTCTCCCCCCTCAGATTGGCTTCTCAGGGGATCCTGCCCATGCATTCCCTGAATGAGTCAAAGTCTGCTTTTCTGAAGTTCAGGTTCTTTCTTTGCTGCTCTCCATCCTTCCTTTCCACGGGACCTGAACCCAATCATTTTGTATTCGCTGCTGCCCAAGCTGCAATCTACATTCCCCACTGATTCTTCCCTGTTTGTGAACAACAGGTCAAGAGCCATGGTCCCTAGTTGGCTGCTCCTGCATTTGCACCAGAAAGTTGTCCCTAACACTTTCTAAAAACTTTCTGGATTGCCTATGCACTCCTGTATTGCCCTCCCAGTAGATATCAGGGTGATTGAAATCCCACATGGGAGGCAGGGCCTATGATCGGGAAACTTCTGCTAGCTGTTTGAAGAAAGCCTCATACGCCACTTCCTCATGGTCTCCTATTCTTCCCCAAGCAAGTAAAAAATAAAAAAAAACCCTAAAATGAGGAGAGACATTCAATTGTGTTGGGTGGAGTGTGCAACTTGTGACATTTTAGCTTTGTCATATGCTAAATGAGATATCCCAAAGAAAGTGGTGGGGAATAAACTGGGGCAACGCATTATTGCTTTTCATTATAGTATATATCAGTCTCACTTGCATTCCCTTAGGCAGACTTGGACAAATGGATTGCTTCTTCATGCAGTGAATGGCACATGACAAAATGGTGGGGTTAAAGGTTACAACTTCCAGACAAGCTTTTGGAGGAAAAAGCCTAGAAGGTCAAGTTGTTAGGGATGTGAGTTTCTTGAACACCCAGCTTCACTGCTGTTTGGAAAACAATGTGGTGCAGCACTCCAGACAGTTTTTCCTTTAGTCCATTAAATGGCTCTGCTGCATTATTGAGGAAAGAAGGCAATGAGCAGGGCCAAGCTTCGTTACTTAAATACAGCCTAATCTGTACAGTCAGGTCCAACCCTGCAACCCTGTAGCGATTAACAGATTCTTTCTTAGCTGAGTGAAGGATAAAGCATATGGGAATCTATTCTAAAAATATAATTTTAGCTAACTTTAAGAGCTTTTCTTATGGCATTCATTACAATTTAGCTAAACTAGTTAATAATAGTCTATGAAACAGAATAAAGAAATTCTTGTCCACGGCAACAGGAGTCTGAAATACTCAATGGAAAGCCTTCCTAGTGAAGTTTCGAGCTACATTTTAGAATGAAAAATAAACTCTACGCTACACTGATTTAACCTTTTCAGAGACCTGAGGATGGAACCCTACATATGATGTATGTGCAATAACCATTTTACAATGCCTTTTAAAAGCTGATGTAATTCCCGCTATAAAGGTTAAAGGGGTGGGGGGTGGGATGAGACATTTATGTGATGTAAGGAACAATTAGAATTTTTTCAGGATAAGAAACTTATTTTGTGCTATTGAAGACATCTCCATTAATAAAATTGAGAATATATTTTGCAGAGCTATTGTAAAGTTCGTCCAGAAAGCCAGTTTCCTTCATCTACAATTTTTGCAATGGTAGTTCATGGCAGTGAATTTTTTTGAGTGCAATAAAGCAAAGAAATCTATCCGGTTTAAAATCTTCAGCAAAAGTCAGTTTTCCTCTGCAGGAAGAAGATACTAAGTGACCAAATATATTAATGAGAGCAAGATGACTTAGGTACAGGATAAAGTATTTCAACACTGTCCAAAACTAGCGAATGGCAGGGGCCAGCATTATGATTACAACAAAATTAAAAAAAAAAAAAAAATGGTTCATTGCCACAATTCTGCCAGAAACAGCAAGGGTACTGTGTGTAAATTTCATCAACTTGGGAGAAGTCTCTAAAACTAACTAAATAGTTTGTCCCTATTAGGAGCACAATCATGCTTTTCTGCAAGTCTCTCCTACTCTGGTAGATCCTATTTCCAATGTCACATTCTGTAGCATTTAAAGCCAGTGAGAAAACCCCATACTCAGAAGAAGCTTTAACACTGCTACTTTAACTCAAATAATTTTCAAGATAAATGCAAAACAGCTTTTTGGTGGTAAATAGCAGGTATTTATTTGAAATGAAAAAAAAAATACTTAAGTACCTGAACTATTGCATTTAATCATGTATTGTAATTGTGTTACTCTACCTTTTTGCATTGGAGACAAATATACAATGAACATTCAGATATCACAGACTGCACATTAGATAGTAAATCTTCAGGCCTTTTTACATAACCACCAAAAAACAGATATTGGATTCTGTAATATAGTACAAAATTCCATACTCCAGTCTTAACCAATTATCTTCAATTTACTCCTGATGCTGTACAAATAAATGGCCATTTACTAGGGCTTACAAGTTAATAACAGGACAAAAAAAATATACATTGCACTGACACAAAAAGTCAGCTGTGTTAATAGTCATGCAACAAGTAACCAAACTTGCCGAAATTAAAAATACTTTCTAAAAACTGTTTTAACTGCATAAATATTTTATACACAGTTCATTTACTGAAACGAAAGGAGTCTTTAAATTATACAAGGCAAAAATAAGTTTTTACCAATTTTATACATAAGAAAGTGCAAAATAAACTTCTCTAAAGTGTTTTGCTGATGAATGTGGGCCGGAGGCAGCCAATCTCACCTTCATAAGCATGACGTTACAGTTGCACACTACGTACAAATGGCTGAGTACACAAATGAATAAGTGTACTACAAAGAACAAGGTAGGAGAAGACGTGAGGTACTGGCAGAGAATATAGGCCACTGATGTTAGTGTGTATGAGTAGGTTTTTACTCAACAAACTTTCATGTGGAAAACAAAGCCTTTTGGACAAATCAAAGTAAAGTTCTGCACTAACAGTTTAAAAAAGAAAGACGACCACACCCAAGTGAATGAAACAGTTGCCCACAGCACCAGCTGCCATAGGAAATCTGATCAGGTGAGTTTTATTGTCCACCTCTGAAATGCCAGAAAGTGCGTTATTTTGGGAAAAAATAGTTCTGTACAGCATGGCAAAGGAATTGGTCAGAGGGGCTGTGGTGTTCAGAAATTTGTATTAGTTGTTATACCACAGGATTTAAGTGGGGGGTAATGACCTTAATCTCTAGCACAGTGCCTACTGTAAAAAGTGTAGAATAACACTGGTACAAAGTCTCTGCAGAGTCAAACACAGTTAATAAAACCTTCACTTAATGCCCTGCAACGTTGAGTGGCATTTAGGTGTTTAGATCACATCACCATTTTACTCAGAAGTCCTGTTTTCGCCTGGCTTGATTTATTTATCAAGTAAAAATTCATTTGTAACTAAGACTTTCAAGGCTTCAGCCCACAGAAAACAAGGCTGTGTCATTTGGGAGTTAGAGAAAAGGGAAAATATTCAAGACTTAAGTGCATTTAATGATTTTTTAATAGCATTCACTGGACATTGAAAATCTATAGGCTGTTAACCCATAATCTAGATGACGGTATTCTTAGGTAGTTTTGGGAAGGGCCAAAGTAGCATTAGAAAGAGAGCAGTTTGATACAGAAATTACAGGTTCTCTGCAAACTCACGGAGGATTTTTTTCACGGCCAGCACGACAGAATTCATCTATGATGGGAAGTTATTTGATCATCACCGTTAAACCCAAAAGTGAGCTACGGGGTTGGCTAACTTAAATAAACCTGCATTTACTCAATAGTGTGTGAAGGCTCTGAAGAAGCCTTTATTGTTCTGTTGGGGACCTAGTATACATACCAAAACAGGAATTTCTCTAATTTTACAGACCATCACATACATAATAAACTAACATGTATCAAAATACATATTTTACCTTCAGTGCATAAACATGTGTTACCAGGTAAATAGCAAGTGGTCAAAACATATACTGCTAAAGACAGCACAGATCAACAAAAGGCAGGAGGGTTCTGTTAATGCATGGTATCCTTTGGATAAACTCATACCATCATAGAGGTTTTAATATTTGCAATGGTGTCATTTAAGGACTGTGTCTGTTCATGACTGATTTCCTGGCCAGATTCTGCTGTTTCACCAGTGTAAATGAAGGATAATCCCATTCTTCCCAATGAAGTTACTCATCAAGTTTCCACTGATGCAAACGTTTGTTCCCCCCTCCCTTCCCTGTCCACCTTTTGTTGATTTGGGTCAGAGCTTACCATTATTTAAAAGTATCTTTTTGTGAATATACCTAAATCTAGACCAATCAAGTTTTGTCACCCATTTACAAAATATATACACACATTTAAAAAAACAACCACTGTCAAGACCTCATTCAGAAAATGTCCATGGGCCTGTCTGATGCAAGTGTTCCAATCTCTGCGGATGTCAATGTCTGTACTTTGTCCCACATGTGGTGCAAAATAAATTAATGGATATTAAATGCTGTAATGAAATTGGTATTAAAATGTAAGGATGGTAATGGAACTCTGCTGCTGTCTCCCAGTTGATGCCATGTCACTACAGATAAAGACAGCCTTAAAAGCAGTTCTGATGTTAGTAATAATTATCCAGTTATACAGCAAGGGTTAGATTGTCCTGTACATCTTTTGAAAATAAGCTACAGTAGAGCAATGGTGTCAGTTATACACACCTATGAGCTCTACGCAAGAGAAATTAATTAACATGCAAGCCAATTTCCATTGATTTAAGAAGGTAAAAGCTGGTTCCTGCACTGCATGAATCAGCTGCTAACTATCCTGTTAAGTAATGAAGAAACAGCTCTATGTATAAAAGAGGCCTTATTAAATATTAACAACACTGAGGTGGTAAACAGTTAGGTATAAAATGCAACAGAAGTGTACAATTTAATTCTTGGTTATCTTACAGTTTGAGTAAAACACTCCAGGTCCTATTTCCCTTCCCCACTCCCCACCCCCCAAAAAAAAAATCCTTTGAAAAAAATCCACATAATGTCTATGAATAGATAGATACTGTGGGCAACTGAAAGAACAAGCATGCACAGACTGGATTTTAAACAAAAATGCAAATAATGCCTTTGAGTTTTTAAACATTCCTATTTAAGTTGATAGATGAGATAAAGGTATCACAGAAAGCATAGTGATTAGCCTGAAGTCCCATGTAACAGGCAGTTAAGTTCATATTTAGATAAAAAGGCCATTATACCTATTTACAATATACACAGTTGCTTGCAAAGAAGGCAGATTTACAACTATCTTCTAAAAAGCCTTTCTCTCCCAAATAAAGGATGACTAGCTCTACAAAAACAAGACAAGAATAGGTTGTTAAGCTAAGTGAGGATTTTCTTGATATGCAGGGAGATTTAGGTACCAACAGTTACTGTATTTGTTGTTACCAATCGAACTCAATTCTGTTAGCCTCAAAACTGCAGTCAACACACATGAAATCAATGATCCCTTTTACTTTTTCAGTGCTTAAAACACAGTACAAAGAGAAGTGTAAACAGACAATATTCTAATCCCTTCCAAATTCACTGTATGGTACTGTGATTAATTTGCTAGGTTACCGTGGGGCTGAACTGGGATCTCAGAGCTTGGTCATTAGTTTGCATCATGACCTCCTCAATTGCGAGGCCCCTCTTCAGACCCCCTCTCATGCTGCAGGTTGTAGTAACAGTTCTGACAGACTCTGACAGGTGATGAAATTTTCAAGCGCTTGATTTCTGATTGAAACCGACTGCACCTGTTAAAGAAAAACAACGTTGTCACAAGGGTTCTTCCTGCCAACCTTGAACTCTTATTTGGCCTTTATTAGTCCAAAAGATATTGTGAATTCACCACAAGGACTCTACGTACCAGACAGGACCTAGGGCACAATTTCAGTGACAGTACAAGAACTAGAAATTGACTCTTTCCATCATGGCCATACCAACGTTACAAGATTAATTTTAACAAAGGACAGTTTACAGGCAGTTTTTGCACTGCCATGGCTAAGAATTTAGAATCAGAGGGCACCTACACACGATGGAGCTTGGCTCTGATGCATGTTATTCAGTTAACTGAGTCTGCTGCAGGTGCTGCTAATTAGCACGCTCCAGCAGCCTCCACATCATATGTATTCAGCGGCCATGTATTTCAAAATAGCAGTGGGGGTGCTTTAACTAAAGCTCTCCTGCCGATATTTTGAAGCGCGGGATGCTGAATACACGTGACACTGTGGGTGCTCTAATTAGAGTGGCTCTCAGAACTGCTTTAATTAAAGCACCCCCCTTCACCCCAGAGCATGTGTATAGATGCCCAGAGGTTGTAACTAGAGGCTATTCATACTATCCCTGCCTCACTCCCTTGTAGACCTCGTGTTCAACTCCTGCCTACAGAAGATCTCTGATCCATTTTCTCTCCTGTGGGCAAGTTCAAGCAACCCTGTATGTAGGCTGCAGGGAGCGCATTTAATTTGGCCCACGTATGGGGAAGGCCACACCAGATAGAAAACAGTTGGTTTTAAAAAGTAGAGAGCAATTTGTCATCAATATCTGCCAGATTATTGGTTTTAAAAAGAGATGGCTGGGGGTTCTGTCTGTCTATCCAATCAATTTGCTGTACATTTTGAAAGTACTGAAGTTTTATTTCAGAAAGAAGTGAGAATACAAATCTCTCAACTAAAATTTGACAAAGCCTAACAAAGTTATGCTATGGTGCTTTGTATAGCAAAGAGAAGTAATGGCTGTCTTACTTCTGACAGAAGAGCTGTCCGCAGTTCCTGCAATGGTGACGCCTTTCAGTGAGAGAAAAACGGACAGAGCAGCCTGAACAGCTGTCTCCTCCCTCATCTTTCACCCAGTGGTCAGCTGCAGACCGGCCAGGTTGATCACTCACGGACCAGCTGAACACTCGGCCTCGACTGTCACCTACAAGGATCCTGCTGTGATCCCTGCAAAAAACAAGAATTAGCTTCCCCACAACACCGGGTTGGATTAATCCCCATTTCAGCCTTTAATAGGCAGCAGATGTTAACAGCAAATATTAAGCTCTAAACGGTAGTAGGTGCACTCTTAAATTAGCCTGTTCTGACTGGAGAATATTAACGAAGCACAGCTCAGATCTGCTCCTTTTCTGCCACAACTTTGTTTAATCTGGAAGTGCTCTCTTTTCTTCCCCCAAAATGAGCTCCTCCACTTGAAAAAATAAAATAATAATAAAAAAAAAGGTCTGGTGGACTACAGTATGTGAATTACTCACTTTGAGATGCCCAATGCAGTGATCTCTGCTGGATGTGCGTTGTCTTTGCGATCAAATGCTGTGTGCATAGTAAGTTTGCTCCTAAACACTAGCTGGCGCTCCCACCTGTACCCTGGAAATGAACAGGAACACACCTGTCAGTCCAACCTCTGTTGCTTCACAGAACAAGTTAGGCAGTGCCCTAGTGCCCTCACCCTGGAGATGAACTGGGAGTAGGAACAAGCTTCCTGGAGCTCCCCATGGGCAGTTTGACAGTATGGGGTTAGCTGGTCGCCAGTAACAACATCTGAAATGATGACATTTTTAATTGCTCATCAGTGCATTTAGGAGAGAAGCAATATTAGATTAGGAAACCCCATACCCTCCCAGGGGTCAGCCAATGGGATAGCATAGTTACTGAGGGAGAATGTGTTTCTCTTCCTGTACCTGGTTTAAGCTTGCTGTAGTGCCGTACTTCAATGTAGTTAGGGTGTGGGTGGTTGACCTGAGCATGGGGATGTACTTTAGCTTGTCCCTCAGAATAGTTCACAAAGATAAAACCGTCTTTCTCGTCCAAGCTGAGCTGGTCTGACCAACGCCTTGAGTCATCAGAGCCACTATCTGCTGACCATGCTGCTGCTGCTGCCCTGCCTGATGATGACCTTGGCCTCTGGCTGGTGCTGCTTGGTTGGCTCTGGCTTTCCTGTGGTTTAGAATCCCGACTGACACATTGGTCATCTGCCTCTGAGTCACTGCTGTCCTCCTCTTGGGCCTCCTGCCCTGTGGTATGTAGTGCAAGAGAAGCTGTTAGCAAAGCAGTGCGGATTGTTCTGTCCTCTTCCTTTTCAGGCAGCTAATTCACTGCAGCCTGTGCAGGAACATCTAGTGATCTGTGAACCATAGCATTACCAAAGAGACGCTACACACAGGCACACTGTCAAAGCTACTGCAGCCATCTGACTCCTTCCTCTGAATATCGGCAGATATTGCACAGCTGATCTGCTTACCACTCAGAATGGACTGAACTATTTTCCTAGAAATGTCCGCTTCTCTTAGGGGCAGCTATGCTGAAATAAGTGGGTGGGGTTTTCCACAAATACTCTCAACTTTGAACAGAAATTTTTTCTCTTCTAAACTTCTTGAGCACACAGCTGGGCTGGGTGTATGCTGCACACGGCGCTTGTGCTGAACCTGCCCTGCACACTGAATCCAAGGCCAGTCCAGCACAATCCATATGCCAGATTCTGTGTAGGCCCAGTCCAGCACAGATGCTGCATAAGCCCCAGACTAACTTTGCATATTGTGCTGTATGTGCCCCAAACCAGGGACACGAACCATGTGCCACATGTGGGACTGGGGTCAGTGCATGCTGCTTGCAGCATGCAGGGCTAAAGCTGGCAGGTAGGTACCCACACTGCACTCGCCCTGAATGCTGGATCCAGCCTATGAGGCTGGTCTGTGGACCCAATCTGGCCCATAGACCCACCCTGCACTCCTCCTCTGGCCTGTGGGGCTGGATGGGTTTGACGCCCCCGACCTAAAAAGGACCTGAAAAGAAAACAGGAACAATATAAAGCAAGTAGCTTATGTCTGGAGAAGAGCTAGACAGGGGACGAAATGCATTCCAATAAATAAGTGTGCTTTAAGGTCCCAGACTGCCCATGTTCTGCTTTCATGGCATATTCTACTGAACTGCTGCACTGGGGGAGGGGGTAACAAACATCCCTGACAAACACTAATTAAAATTTATAGAAAGTAAAGAAATAAAAATGGGTATTTTGATTCTCGCAAGGTACCTAAACTCTACCAACTCTCCCTCTCCCTATTTAAAGTAAAAGACAGATAAAGCCAATGCCTATGCCTAGTGGGCAGAGAACTTCAGTAAAATCTGGTGCAAACTAACATTACTAAGACTGTACCATAGCTTTAAGAAGCTATATTCCACCGTTACATTTTGACTCTGGTATATGTTCTATTGCCACACACAGGAAAAGAAATGATTAACTGTTACTGGTGGCTTCTCATGTGACCCAATTCTTTAACAGGGGATATTACACAAACGAAATCAGATCACATGGGCCAGAGTTTTCTTATACACTGCAGGATAAAACAGAAATAACCAAGGAAGTCAGCGGAATTATCTAGATGGGAAAGGAGAATCAGATTACCTGCGAGACAGAATAGAAGTCTGTATGCAAATGTGGTTCAGAATGTGTGTCACCCCTTCTGAACTTCACACATGCCAAACAAATTAAAAAACAAAAAGACAAGAGAGAACTGCTATTAGAAAACTACCTATTTGTGCTTCTTGACAATCCTCTTGCATTTCCAGGATCTCCACAGTCTCTGGAGCCGGTGTTTCAGGTACCTGCAAGAATTCCATCCTCCAGAACTGGATGGGGCATAAGCACAGAAGAAATCGATTGGTATCAATTTGATTTTTACACTTGCTGTAAACTAAGCCAGGCTCTTAGAATAGTGCATCTACACTACTAATATAGATCAGCTCAACAGAGCTAAATTAGCTTTGCACAGAGCTGCACTATATTGCTTCTGCTACTCGCAAGTAGCTAGTTTAGTGCTAGCTTGGGTATCTCCATACAGCCCTGCCTACTATCAAAGAGTGCACTTATTTCTCTGTGCAAGGTCTCCTGCTACTTACTCGGACCACACCATCAGAGTGCCCCGTCACGATGACATTCTGGGTGTCCCACTCATTCATCTCCGATACACAGCAACACAGGATTTGCTGGCTCCGTCCAGTGAAAGTATTCACACTTGCTGTTGGGTTCCCATTAATGCTCCAAACATGGATGTAAGTGCCAGCACATGACACAATATCCCCCTGAAGAGAGGGAAACAAGCATACACTTGACATTTTAATTCAAACCCTAGCTATTTACAAAAATACTTAATCTGGGCTAGGGATAGAAATTACACATAAATAGGTATAAATGATTGGAAACCAGTTCAAATCTGTAACACAACAGAAGTTTGGTGCACATAGACAACTTTCAAAATGGCCAAAATTGGTTTAAGATAAGCCTGGATGGATGCAGAATCAGACTTAACTGATTTAGGTTAAATCAGTTGATTGAACTTCTGTCCCAGATCCCCTCTAGATTCAAGTTAACTCACAGCATCCCAGGATGTTTTGCACCTCCTCCAAAACCTCTCTCCCCCAACTTGCAGGGTGGATGGGCTAGCCTTGGCCTAAGCTCTGTTCCAGCCAAGCGGGGAGCTGTGCTTTAGCACCTCGTGGCTTCTGACGAGAGCTGCTGCAGGCATGTGGAATCAAAAGTGAATGTCTGTTCACTTGCTTATCTGTTCAATCTACGCAGCTTAGACTAACCTGCGAAGACTGAATTGACTCAGCCTCGGGGTTTCTGACTGTCTCTATTAGCCTTGAGGAGACACATGGGATAAGGTTTGGGTTTTTTGGTCCCTAGGTATGTTGTGTTCAGGGCTCTAAAAAGGGAATTCTTTGAGCAATTAGCAAGCACCTCTGCTTGAGGGGCTCACAGACATGCTTCAAAAGAGAACTGCAGACTCCCATTATTTAAAACTTTGGTCACAGAAAACAAGCATGGTTGCAGACCCTTCTGACAGTAAATCTAGTGAGGGGATTTCTCCCCCATTGCACTTCCAACTCAGGGCCAATGGTGTTTTCAGTGCTTTACCCAGTTAATCTAGTGTGAGATGACCCATATCATCAGCCTCATTTCTTACAGCATCATAAAAAGAATTCAGGGTTTACCGCACTGTGACAAAACACTTACATGACAGCACTCCTCAGGCTTCAACTGCTGCTAGGCCAGCTAGGTCAAGGTTAAAACACTGTACCACAAGCTAAGATTTCTGTACCTGGGTGGGTTACGGGCAACGCATGAGTTATATACTTCAAGCTACAGGTGCAGTGGAGACAAATTCTCAGACTACATCTACATGACTGTCAGTGTAGCTCACGCAGGTATATCTTGGCTAGCTCAGGTGCTGTAAGTAGCATAGCAGCAGCAGCAGCAGGGTGAGCTGGTTGCTCACAGATTCATCCAGCTACTTAGGTAAATTTTGCACACCTCACTGAGGTCTGTAATACTCTGGGTGCATTGCCACCAGTACTCTACCTGGCTAGAGTAATTCTAGCTCAGGTGTATCCACAGGAGCTACAGTTAGGGTATGACAGTGTAGATGTTCTCGTAAGAGGTCTCAAGGTTGACTTCTGAAACACAAAGCAATTCTTCCTGTTAATCATTTAGAGTAGGTCATGGCCTACAGCATTTCAATAGCTAAGGGAATTGGACTTTAAGGTATGTTGACCTTTCTTTGTGGTTAAAATGTATTGGGTCATATACATTATATGTTCCTTCCATTATGTACAAGTGTTCTCCTAGGTTAATGAATGGGCATTCATTTTTTAGTGGGGTACAGCTTCATACCAATATAACTGTTAAGTGATTTGGAATCAGGCAGGCTGTAAAAATATATCCCTAAACCCATGGAAGCCTCAGGCATTGCATTCCTCTAGTTTTGAACAATATTGGTTCTGCTTAAAATATTTCACAGGAAGAAAGGACTTAAATCAACAGAGCTGTCGGGACTAGTGTGCTTTGGAACTCAAGCATGTGCAGGCAAACACCATGAACAAAGGAACTGGACTGACTTTCATAAGAGCCTTTTGTTATCTTGCAAGAAAAACAGCCTGGAACATTTGGGAATTATTAGCTCTAGTATAAATGTTTAACCTTCTTAGCATGTCACACAACAGGCTGGTTCTTACCGTTAGTTCATTTATACAGAGAGCTGACACTGGAGCCCAATGACCTCGAAGCTGTGTTAGAAATGACAGTTTATTCAAATCCCATATGATACAGGTGCGGTCCCGTGATCCACTCACAATTATGTGGTAAGCTATTGATGCTGTTAAACATGTGACAGTGTCAGTATGTCCAAGCAATGCCTGAAAAAGAAAAAAAGAGGAAAAAAAGCATGTACAGGATTTATTACAGTGAATCGATTTAAACAGACAGGAAATGATTTTTCTGATAAACTAGAAACTTAAACAAAAGTGATCTAATGTGTTAGAAATAAATGGATTTTAGAGGACAGTATTTGGAAGTGCAGGGTATTCATAAATGAGGTTTTGCTGTATAGTGTAAACTGCTGCTCATAAAATAATTTAATCCATTCTCCTGCACTGCTGCCTGCAATACAAACACAAACAGCACAAGTTGTTCATACTGTTTGTCTACTGGTGCATGGCTTAATGGAGCAGTTTCACCTAAGAACTGCACCAATAATCTGTTAATAATCTACAGAGAGCGGTTTGGGGCATTTACACAGTTTGGGCTCATTCACTTGACATTCAGGTTTTTAAAACTTAACTCTTTGAAATTTCAGTTTTAAGGGGTTTTATGACACACAATCTTCCATTAGGAAACACAATTCAGATGAATAAGACACACCACTACGGACACCTTTCCCCTTCTGCTTCTTTCAGCTCTAGTATGACAACACTTGCCTCTTTTCTGTAGCACCATATGTTTTGGTAGCTATTTTAAATTAGTTTCTTATAGCAAAAGTTCAGTTAAGAACACAAGAAGTCCCCTATTCAATTTTTAGATGAGAACATTAGCTAAAAAGGAACTTGTGCCATAAACTGACACTGAAAGGGCAGTGGCTAACTTAAAGTGCCAGAATGGTGCCTTTTCCTTTGCTGACATTGTTACTTTTAAACCTTATTGTTATCTAAACAACTGAAATAGACACTGTGGGATAACTCCCGATGCATTTGACTATTAATTAAGCAACTCAAGATACCTGGCAGCATCTCTGGTGCTCCTGCGAGACTGACACAGCTGGGAGCAGCAGACACTGGAAGAAAGTCTCTTTTCTGAATACAGCTCACCAAAAAAAGTACGAGCCAAGATCAAGATGTAGTGTTAGAGAATTCATGTTATACACTACTCTGAAAATGCAAATTAAGTAACTTCTATATTTGTTCTCCTAAGTCCCAGTTAAATTGTTCTTTTTGTTCCTCTTGTAAAAGGCGCTTTTTACCTAGAACAATAATGTTTTAGATGTGTTTCAGAAATGTACACTCCACTCAACTCGGAGAGAGACTTGGTTCTAAACCTACCACTGGTGCATTACCCCAAAGGCAGCATGCTGAGGCAACAACTCAAGCAGCAGCATTACACAGTTAAGCAAGTGCAGCCTGCTTCTACAAAACCACATTGCCAAATCTGGCAGTTTTGTCTTCTAACACTTCTTTTCAGTAAAGCAGAAAATGTCTGCTTTTGAAGAGAAAAGGTGAAATGTTTCAGGAAAAGGTTGTTACAATTTAAAGGGGGCAGGGAATGTCCAGCTCGGTGGGAATTTTGCAACCATGCCAAGAGAAAAAGAATCTTGAGTACTCAGCATGCAGTGTTTCAGGAAAGTGTGCTTTCTTCCCCCAGGAACACTTAACAGTGATTTTCACTCACACCCCTCTGAAGAGCACTTTGCTCTTTATGATTCTTTAAGGAACGTGGCTACTTCAGCTCCAGAGAGGTTTTAAGATGCTGTCAAAGATAACATTTTGTTTCAGCTTTAGCTCTGAAGCACCAACTAGTTGTCTCTGTAGGTTTGGGCGCGCAGAGCCATGTCTCCCTACCTCCTTTGACTTTGGAATATAATTTTCTTAGGAAAACATGTTTTGTTTAGTTTTTACCTGTTTCAGAGCAAGTGTTTTTGCTTTTTCTTTGGAGGTGCCCATCTCCCACACACATACAACGGTACTTGTTCCTCCAGTGATAACTAGTTTGGGGTTGGGGCAGATTGAGCACAGAATCTGCCCCCATTCTGACAAGCATTCATAAACAATCACTGCCTACAGAATAAAACATTAAGTTAGATAAGAAAGATGCAATATATGCAAGTTTTGTGTTTTGCTGGTGGGGTTTTGTGCTGGCATTAGTCAATAAAGGTAATTTTATACAGTCATCATCATTTAACTGTCTGGTATCTACAGATAACCGAGCCAGAAAGTTGGCTAGAAGCAACATAAACAAACTTCAGTCAAAAACACATTTTCTAGCTTCAGTGCCAAGGAACAAAAACAAAGGCACTATTTATAACTACTTAGGATTTGAGACTAATTCACATGATACATTTATTGAGCAATTAAGTTGTGAACAATGCCAAAGCATGTGCTTAATCAGACAGTTGAGTGAGAACATTACATATTTGCTTTCAATAAGCTCTGGTGCTTAATTTAAAAAATTGTTTTCCATCTCTCATACTCTTCCTCACCTGCCTTTCCTCTCTTCTATGATTCCCAGACTGAAAGCCACTTCTTCAAGAACAGAGAAAGGCTTAAATTTGTTTTGTTTAGTACAGAGAGGAGTGACGAAATGGCAGACATGCCCAAATGCTGGGAAACTTTGATCCTAAGCCATACTTTCAGGCTTAGGTCCCTCACTAGAGCCAAGTCCTAAGCTATAAATTATTAGTTGGCAGATCTAGCCTTATGATGCAAGACACTTACTAACATATAGTAAAGGAAAGTCCTTGCCCCAAAAGAAGGTAAGCATTTGACAATGGTGCTAGGGCAAGGAAGTTGGATTAATAAGGAGGATGGATGCATTTAGCCAATCAAGAACAGCAACTGCATTTCACTATTGACCTGCCAAACTGTTTTCTGAATGCACCTTTCTTCTTGCATTACTTTTCTTGAAGCAAGTGGGAGTTGGTCTGAGTAAAAATTGGATAAATACCAAGCATACTTCTCTCTTAAGTGTGTGCATGCATATTTATTTTGGTTATTTATGTAGAAGAGAACGTTTATCACTTGCTTGGGTGTCTCCCCTAATAGTGGAAGTTCCAAATACCTGCCACAAGATGGTGCCAGACCAAATACTGTAGGTTAGTCTTCAATATGGAAATTTAATATAGAAATCTTGACATTCTTTATTTGTATTTTGGAAATTAACTTTTTAATATTATTTAACTTCATTTCTCCCCTCCCATCATTTCTCTTCTGAAGACATCAATATAAGCATTAACCCAAAAAGCAGATTTTTTTTGCTTATTCTTTCACTTGTATGCACATATAATTTTTAGAGTTGTTTTAGTAAAGAATACAAACTAAATTTTCTTTCATATGTCAGTAGAACAAATTTTAGATCACAAACCTTGTCCGACTCATAAGTTCCCAGTCTACAGCTGAGGTCTGCATAGCCCCATGCAAAAGTTTTATTCCAGGCAGGTGGAATGAGAACTTTGTTCTGTTCTACAGCCAGAATACCTTTATCCGTGCACACTATCTGTCCCACAGGCTCCTTGAGTTCTGAACAACAAAAACAAAGTTTTTGTGTTACTACAAACACCCAAAAGTACAGCCTTTATATACTTGTTACTGTATGGTACTGTTTGTGGGACGACCCATTTGATCACAGTGTTAATACTGTAATACTGGACTCCATAGATTTTTTAAAAACTGAAATCCTACACTGCTTATACTGTACAAATGTCAGCTTCAACTGCAAGGATGCCTCCTTGTTCTGTAATCCTATCAGCCCTCACAGTTAAGCACAATTGGTAATTAAATTAGATATCTCCTTGGAAACACCAAGGGACTGGCAAATCTTCAGGGGCACCCTTCCCTTTGCATCACCGGATGTACCATCTCAGATAAACAAGACACACAAGTGAGATGATAAATGTCTGAGGCTGTTAAGTATCATGCAACATTTTTGTCCATTAAAAGCATTCATTCCAAATATCCAAGCCAAATAATTCCAAATGCCATATTTCTATTTGGTAATTACATCCTGCCTTCCTAATGTGCTCACACATTTGCAGAGGTAGGTATTCTTTATTTCCTGTCCTAGGTAGCAGTGTTGCATTGTTATGCTCTGTTAAACTACTGTTCTCTTTTTGTACTACAGAAATGGATGCATTTCAGCAACGAGTGAAGTAATCACTGTATTTGTCCCTTACCCACCTCACAGGAACATAATGTTTGTAAAGCACTCAAAGTCATCATCTGGGAAGCATGACAAAAATTTGTGTTGCAAATTCTTCATGAACAATTTAGAATATAGTCTTGTCAGTATGACACCAATTAAGTTTAAGAAATGGGCTCTTAACCATTCTAAATAGGTTTTGCTATATTTCTGTCAGCACAAAAATTGAAATACACAGACTGGAAATCATTCTTTACAGCTCTGAAGAAGCTACTGACAGCCCCATTTCTTGCCAGTACTGAAAGCATTCCTCGGAGATACTAAGAAATTATCAACACACATATTTTGAGGTCATATGGAGCACTAAAGCTAGATTTTTAAGTCTGATGTTTGGTGGCAGGGCATCCCTTAGCGGTTGCATCTCAAATTCTAGAAACTGCTTTCCTCACTGGTTTCCGAATTTGTTGAAATTAAAACAAAATGCTGGAGGTACAGAGTGTAGTTTAGGCCAGTTCCCCACCTGTTGCTTACAAGAAAGTTTATATACATCTTAGTGAATGGGGTAAAATTTTCTGGTGTCAACAGGCGCAAGTCAGCTAGACTTGATGGCTCTCATGAACAGCTATTCTAGGATAACGGCTTGCAGGTGTTATTACAATGCTTTGCCACTAGATAGCAGCAGTTTGCCTTCAACCAACTGCTAATCCAGGAAAAAGCTGCAGGCAGATAATACCTATGTTGGTGTATTCTTATCCCTGATTTTTTCCTGGCATAATTGTACAGCAGATTCAACTAAATTACCTGGCATCAACATGTTATTTGTGTAAGCCAGGTTACAACTGGGGCCTCAAATTGGTAGATCCAGTGGAATGTAAGATGCAGAACATCAGAAAAATCAGAAAAGGGGACTTTATCCAGCTAGAAGTATGAATGCTCTGACAAAAGATCAGAAGCAAGTATTACAGTACTGAATTTTACCTTTCACAGGGGCAAAAGAAGGTCTCAAATTGTCTAAATGATGGAAAAAGATCTTGTCACTTGTGGAACCGGATGGGACAGACATTCCAGCAGTCTCTCCATTGATTCTGCTTCGCACTCGCTTTGGAGGGTGTGGTTTCTTGAACAGCTGTAGTGTAGCAGATCAAGGGTAATGGAGTGACAGCACTGTATATTTTCAACAGCAATGGCTTTTTAAAATTTACCAACAGTATCACATTTAGTTTTAAAACAATGCTGCAAGTTAGCAGCTATTCATGCAATTCTTCTGGTGATGTTTACGTTGTATGATTTGGGAGAAAAATATTAAACCAGAACTAGAAGACAATAACCTAAGCATTTTACAACAGGGTAGAACTAAGAGTAGGGTGCTGCAATTTTATCTGAGACCAATCAGGAGCTTCTTTTTCACCTTGAACAAGTCACTAATGCTGTTTTAACGTCATTATCATATCTTATAATCACTGTAAAAATGAGAATAAATAGAAAAAAAAACAAACAAGAATGTCTCTGCTCTCCATTGGTGCCCCAGGATAAAATAGGTTAATTTTCACATACTCCTCACTGGGATACCTGGATCTGACATATGTGGAATGGAGAAGAAATGCCTGTCTACAGTTGGTGGTTGCTGAAAGCAGCTCCTTTGATGCTCTAGCCTGCATTCTGGCACAAGTGTAACCTGACTGCAGCTAAAATTCTCTCCATACAGTTTGCGACCTTTCAGTGAATTTCTCTATGTTGTAAATGGGTTAAGAGCAATGCACTATTTCTTAAAATAAATCTTTAAATTGGCAGCTATTAGCACATGACAATTTTGTGATGAGAGGACCAAATGAATTTAAATGTTTGAGTAATGCACACTTCATAATCTAAAATACAAAGCCAATAAGCTATATATATTTATTCAGAAACAGCAGACCACAATCATGGCATAATGTTATGAGGAGGTAGGGAACTGGACCACATATGGCAGAGATGAACATATCCTGGCTCACAGCTCTTTTCCATGGGATAAAGAGCAAGGGAATTTTCAGTGTTTATTACTGTGTCTCCACACTGGTATTTTCAGCATTGTTAAGCAATCAGACCACACATGAAAATATTAAAAGTAAAAACATAACCTAAACACAAAGTCATTATAAATACTCAAGTCGAATGTTTCATTTAGATGTATCTTATTTCCGCCATGACTATAACCTTGTAAGCTTGTGTTTAAAAATACTGAAAGGGGGAGCGAGGTTTAGAGGTTGAAAGGAAAGGAGCCGCTACTTACAAAACAGCTCTTTGAGTCAGTGTGTCATTTACACCTTACGTTGCAAGTTTGCATGCATACCACACACTTGGGTTCAGAGACTTTATGCCTAGAGGTACTCATTCAGCCTTCACGTGCCCTTCTGTTTGTTGTGTTTTGCACCCAGGATATAAAAGTGGCAGAGTGTGCCTACTGCACCTCAAACTGCCATGTGTGCAGGAGGAGAGGGCAGAAGATGGGCTGCAGGATGTGCATGTGAAAAATAACACATCTCAAAAGGACTCCAATTAAGGGTAAGCTAGTTCTCATTCTCCTTCAAGATACTACCCATATGCATACTTCACAGGTAGCAACTTCAAAATAAGGTAACCTGACTATTTGGAAACAAGAATTAAGTCTCAGGGGGACATCCTGATAATGCCCGCTTTGTTGAACTTACAGCCTATCATGTGGAGGACTGAGAAACTGTTTCCACATTCGTAAGATAGTCTGCAAAGCCCCAGGTGGCCATTTGACAGATGTCTGGGGTAGAAACTTTTTAGTGATTTGGTTGACATGGTCCGAATTGTGCTACCGGCCAAAATGTTATGAACCAGTGAGAAGCAGAACTGCTCTAGCTCAAGAATGACCCAACATTTAAGCTGTAAAGTGAAAGATGCTGCCCAGAGATAAACTATCTGGGAGCAAAAAGGCAAGGATATGAAATACCTAGATGCGAGATGCACAGCATCCAGAACCAGTCGTCTCAGCTGAGTTATGTAAGACTTCATTAAGAACCCTAGGAACCTCAGGATAGGTATGCAATCAACTCCTTGTCCCCAAGATCAAGGTGGCATGAGGGAGGGACTGAAAGCTTAGATATCTCTTGAGATAGGACTTCTAGCACTTTTTCTATAGTTTGTGTTGTGAACAGGTCTGCCTGGGAAATGGCAGTCTAAAAAGATACTTTGAAGAATGGAGTCCTTGATGGACTGGAGATCTGAAAAAGAGCATCTGCTTAGGCCATCCATGTGGATCTTCTGAGGGCAAAATAGGTGCATCAAGGAATAGCAGATCTAATAGCTGATGCACAGAGGGGAAACAAACATGCTCTGTCCTGTTTACTGATGTATAACATAAGCATGGAATAGCTTGTATCAACTCTTCCCAACATGGACTGTGGAGAAGATCTGCTGGCCTAGTTGACAGCCCTGATATCTAACATATGAATATGCACCTGTGCTTCTCATTCAGGACACACACTATGGATTTGCAAGTCATGCACATGTCCCCAAGACCAGCAATGAAACATCTAACACTGTAGTTCTATAGAGCAGTGGTTTTCAACCTTATTAGACTCAAGGCACCCCTTTGAAAATGCCAGCTCTGAGCTTTCACCCAGTTTTTGACAACACAAAGATAATAGAACAATTCTTTTGATGCAAAGCACTCAGAAAAACTGCAACAGATCAGAGGTTTTTTGACACTTTGGATTCCTATTTGAAATCTCTGGATTTATCTTGTGAATTAGGTATGGGAACACATACACGCAGTAGGGAGAGGCAAGTCTTGGCTATCACGACAAGACTGGCCAACAGGAATGAGACTGGGTTGGTTAGACTGACTGGGCAGGTTAGGTTATGATAGATGTCACTATCATGAGCACATCATGTTGAAGTCCCTCAAGACTGCTGACAGGCTAAAGGACAAAGTCTTGCTCTAACAGTGATTTGTAACCTAGCATGCACCTCTTAATTTCTGTGAGGTGATATAACAGATATGAAAGCAGCAAGCACCTTGAAGGTCAAGTGTTCCTTCATTTCTAGGAGTTGGGACTCAAGGGGCAGCTTATCCATGTGGGAGGAGGGCTTGATAATTAGCGACCTTGAGCTGTAGGATCACTGAAGAATATACCTTTGAGCTCCTTGTCTTCTGGAGTAGTTTTGCTCTGGTCTCCTTTTTTAACAGCTGCTGTCTCTTCTAGGGGACAGGAATGAATAATCTGTCCTCTGCAAGGTTTTTGGTTGTAGCTGTGTTGGCCTAAAGACATAGGCAGGCAAGGTTCTTTGAGTGACATCTTTTATTAGACCAACCGAGTAGCTGGAAAAAAAGTTTTAGGAGAGCTTTCAGGTGCAGTCACCCTTTTTCAGGCATAGGGAGTCTCTGCTGGTCTTAGAGAATGAGAGAAGGTCCAAGGAATGAGAGAAGCTAAAAGTGTGACAGGATGTCAGTGAGAATATAAATAGGTAGAAATTAGAAAGACAAAACAGGCAGGGGAAAAAAAGGCCAAAGGGTGACAGCAGCGATAGAATACAAGGTAGAAAGAAGCTGTCAGTGAAAAAGGAATTGGTAGATCAGGAAAACAGGAACGAGGGATGCAGAAAGTATGACAGATGTCTGTGAAAATATAAATAGGTAGAAATTAGAGAAGACAAAACAGGGAAAAGAGGGGGAAGAAAGCAAGGGCAAAAAGGCCAAAGGAAAACACTACAGTGATAATAGTACAAGGTATAAAAGAGAGGCTCTCAAAGAAAAAGGAAATGGTTGAAGATCAGGAAGACAAAAGGCAGAAAACTAGGGGATGAGGGGAGAAAAGGTGTGGGAAAAAGAAGAATGTAAGAGGTTAGGGTCAGGCAGGTACCTGATGAATCAGATGTCAGGCAGGTTGTAATGCGTCATAAATCCAATGTCTATATGGAGTCCATGATTTTTTGTATCCAGTAGATTTATGAAGTGAAGTTTGTAGGCTTGTTTAAGAAAGGAGTCTCAGACCAGCAAGGACTCTCTATGCCTGAAGAAGGGTGACTGTGCCCAAAAGCTTGCCTAAATTTTTTTTCCCAGCTGCTCAGTTGGTCTAATAAAAGATACTGCTCAAAGAACCTCGCCTGTGCTCTGCAAAGCATTTTTAATTTCTTATCCACTACACTAAGGTGACAGTTGTTGTAGGCACAGCTTGCCAGGCCAACTGGGCAGGATCTACTACTGCCTTGTTTATGGGTATGGCCACGCTGAGACTGAGCAAAGAACATCCATCAGCTTGCATTATCCTGGGGTTCTCAGCTCTTCCATGAAATCTGAAGAGCATTTGTCAGTCTTCTTGGAGTTGGAAATCTCTTCCTAAAGAAGTTTCTCGTGGGGGCTGTACCCCACCTCCTAGCTCCTCCCAGAACTTTACCTGAGAACTTTTTTGGTTCCATGCCAGTAGGGCTGATTGTTTTTGCGACAGGGAGACCAGACATCTGAAAGTATGTCAAGAGGGACTTGGGGAGCTGTAACAGGGAACGCTAGCCCTGTCACCAGAAGACAGGGCAGCCCCTTTAGGGCCACAACTTTCTGGGCACAGAGGGCCGGCAAGGAGGGGGTTAAATGCTGAGCCTGGCCAGCTAGTCAGCTGACTGGAAAGGGCAGGCCAGGACTATAAAATCCCTGGGCAGAGCAGCAGTAGCGCCAGCAGCAAAAGGGGAAGGAGTGCGTCCCAGAGCTCCATGGAGAGGCTTGGTGAGCGATCCAAAGGCAGGAGGAGGGAAACTACAAAAGGACCCCGGAGGGACGGCAGCAACCCCAGAAGAAAGACCATAGCCAACGGTGGGGACCCAAAGCATGAAACCTGCATAAATGCTGCCTTCTTTAATCACCTTTTTTGGGTGGCAGTTATTGTACATGTACAGGACTGTGCATATTTCTTTTTTTTTTTTACTGAATAACACCAGTGGTTTGGGTAAGGCTATTAGGGGAAGGACAAGGCCTCATTTTTGCAGCCCACTACAGAGTGGGGACCTGAGGACCCCAGTGTCAGCAAGGGCGTGGCTTTTTGGGGGGGCACAGACCCCAGAGCCAGTGAGGGCATGGCTTGTTGGGTGCACAGACCCCAGCGCCAGCGAGGGCACAGGATTTTTGGGGTGCACTGACCCTGGAGCCTGAAGGCACGATCTTAAAAAGGCCAGGGAGGTCTGGTGTTTAATTTTTTTTTTTTTTGGACTGCCCCAGCTTTGAACTGGCGAGCCCCTGGATGTAGGGCCGGTGGCTGGGCCTCTGGGCCAGGCTCCAGATTGGAGCAGGAAAGGGGGCCATAAGCCTCAAGACACCGAAAAAGGCTAGAGCCTTGGAGTCAAACCCTGTTTGGTGGGTTTAGATGGGGAGGCCTAGCTAGAGAATGTCCGGGGTCAAGGCCCATAGAGGCGAAAGGCCCCAACATACGAAATACAATAGGCAGTATCCCATTTACAAGATCAACATAATAATTTCCATGAAGACGTGGAAGACAAGTAGAGAGCGGGACATAAGAACCTTAAAGAGGACTCCAAGGGCGCCCCACATAAGGTGTGGATTAACCGGGAAGATGGTGCTGGGGAAGGCAACTTGTTACAGGAGCTAAAGTTGGTCTTATCAATTTTCTTAAGAGGTGTAACTACAGCCTCGTCTCCCTGGGATTGCAGGTTTGAGCAGTAAAGAGCTTTCAGGGAGATAATTTGCTTGCTGTGAAGTTTCCTAGATATGTCAATTACGGTGTCCAATGTCCACTGGGATCACCCACTCACATGACGTACAGTGCTTGAATCTGGCTGACTTAGAGGATGTCCTCCAGGGTCAAAGAATTACTGGCAACAAGGAAAACTAATTTTACTGACTTAACTGAAGTTCAAGTTGTTTAGAATTTGTTGCGGTTGGTATTCAACTAGTAGTAGTCATGAGTTCAGAGGTGGTTAGGTAAGCTGAGGTATATTCTGTCCCTTTTTACCCTCAGTGTACAGTGCAAGGGGTGGCACATCCCAAATGGGTACTGCTGGCCAAAAACTCTGAGCTCAAGTGAAGATGGCTTATATGTGCCTACAGTGGAACACAGGTGTATATGTGTATGGAAAACCACTTGCAGGAGAACTATTATTTATTTACTGAACTGGTTTCATTTCAATCATTAGACAACCACTACTACTTGGAAAACTGTCCCAGGAAGGATTTTGAAGTAAGGTTCACCTATGGAGCTGGGAGCCCCCTCCCCCTGGCACTTCATTTTGCACATTTTCGTGTATGGTTTTCTTTCTTTTCTTTTTTTAAACAAATTTTAAAATACTGAGTCCTTAAATGTTACCATTTCAAGTCTCTTTGTGAAGACAAACTAAACCTTACATTATAAAATCAGGTCGAATTAAGAGAGAAGATGAGAAGAAGGAAAGGAAATGATCCATGGAGGTTGGAAAGAGTAGGTCACTAGACTCATTTCCAAGAAAACAGTTTGAGGACACCTAGGGTCTACTTGGAATTGGGTGATTATCAGGGAGACAGTCACAAGGCTGTGTGCCTTCCATAACTTTAGGGTAGAATTCAAATTTCTGGATGATTACTCACACTCTGCAATTTTAGGGTACCTTTATGTATTACTGTATTGACAATAGGGTTTGCTGGGCTAATTTTGAAAATTCCATCATGGAGACAAATGACCACATACTGGAGTAATTTACATTATTCCATTGGTAATGTGTTTATGATTCTTGTTGGGGTCATCCTCAGTTTAAATGTGAGGACTACTTGTTCATACAAGTTGAATCCCACATGACAAGGAGAGGAGGAAACTTTCTAGAAGTATCTATTACAATATGACAAAACGAACTCCTTTTATCTGGGGAAATACAATAAACTTCTTTCAAATGCTAAATAATTTAGTAAAAGCTTTCAAATAAAATGTTAACATCTTTCAAGCTTCCATAAGTATAAATTGTACCGAAAATCTGCCATTTCCTTTCTGTCTAGTGACTTATGCTTGCTTGGCAAAACCAAAATTTGTAAAAACAAATATTTACATTCAAAGTTTTTTTCAACAGTGATAGTACAAATGACTGGGAAGGTGTCAAAGCACCTTATCAACCTGGCAAAAAAATGGAAAACAACACAACCCTAGCTAATATTGCTGCAAGAAAACTGTCAAAGTTAAACACCCCAAGCACCATCTCGAAGTTGCACTGTATCACACTGAAAAAACAAGGGAGACTGTATAAAGCGCTGCACTTTACAGCAACACATAAGCATTTTGATTACTGAAGTCTGTTAGATTTGTCATTTTTATTTTAGGAGAGTAAGGAGAAGAAAAGAAACTCAAAGTCTTTTGAACCAAACTCCAAGAATACTGACCATATTTACCCACATACAATACACACACTTTCCCCAAAATCAGCTCTCCCAAACTGCATCTTAAGTGGGGAAGCTGATTTTTCTTTGCAGGAATACATGCATGGAGAGGCTGTCAGTTCTTTCTGGTCCAAAAAGCAGAAGAGCTGGAGTCTAGCAATAACCCTTTCAGAGCTGCTAAAAAATCTGCAGTAGCTATTGGCTGAGTGCTGTAGCTTGTGCCTGAAGCAGCAACTGAACTGGCTCAGGGCAAGTAAGCTGTTGCATGCAGTCTGTGGTATCTTGATGAGGCCTGTGGTGTGGAATCAATATTTTATTACCTACAGGAAGTTATATAAAGAACTATTTGCCATATAGGAGAAATAGTCTTGTTACTACCCTTGCAAAGGTCTGGGGCCTAGCCTGGATGTTGTCCTGCCATTCCACAAGCCTCATCAGTCCATGTTTCCAGGAGGACTTACTCTGTCATACAATCAGCCACAACTCTAGAACATTTTTATTTTCTACTTTCTGCCTTTCAAAAACAAAGTACATATCTGATCTGGGGGTATACGGTACTTAAAGAAAATACAGTATGCCAGATACCCATATCACTCAAGGATGGATTCACCTGCAAGTGATTCTACACTTAGAAAATTAGGGTTGGAAGGGAGCTGAGGAGGTCATGTAGTCCAACCCCCTGCTTCAAGCACAACCTTCCCCAACTAGATCATCCCAGCCAAGGCTCTGTCTAGCCAGGCCTTAAAAACCTCCAAGGATAGAGTGTGTACAACCTCTCTGGGTAGACTGTTCCAGTACTTTACTACCCTCTTAGTGAGAGAGATTTTCCTAAAATCTAACCTAAACTTCCCTTGGCACAACTTGGGAACATTGCTCCTTGTTCTGTCATCTGTCACCACTGAGAACAGTCCAATTCCATCCTCTTTGGAACCACCCTCCAGGCAGGTGAAAGCTGTTATTAAATCGCCCCCACCTCCCTCAGTCTTCTAGTCTCCAAACTAAATAAGCCCAGTTCCCTCAGCCTCTCCTCAGGAGTCACATATCCCAGGTCCCTCACCATTTTCACTGCCTCCTGCTGGACTTTCTTCAATGTGTCCACATCCTTTCTGTAGTGGAGGGACCAAAACTGGACACAATATTCCAGATGTGGCCTCACCAGTGCCAAACAGAGAGGAAGAATAGCTTCCCTCGATCTGCTGGCAATGCTTCTACTAATGCAGCCCAGTATGCTGTTAGCCTTCTTGGCAACAAGGGCACACTTTTGGCTCATATTAAGCTTATTCTCCATTGTAACGCCCAGGTCCTCTTCTGCAAAGCTGCTGCTTAGTCATTTGGTCCCTAGCCTGTAACTGGTGCATGAGACTGTTTCGTCCCAAGTGCAGGACTTGGCATTTGTCCTTATTGAACTTCGTGAGATTTCTTTTGGTCCAATCCTAGACTGTCGAGGTCTCTCTGAATCCTAGCCCTACCCTCCAACATACCTACTATTCACCAGAACTTGGTGTCATCTGCAAACTTGCTGAGGGTGCAATCCACCCCATCTTCCAGGTCACTGATGGAAGATATTGAATAAAACCAGCCACAGGGGGCCTTTACTTGATAATGGCTGCCAACAAGACATTGAACTATTGATTAATACCCTTTGAGCCTGACAATTTAGCCGGTTTAAGTCCACTCACTCAACCCATATTCCTTAGCTTGCTTGCAAGAATGTTGTGAGACTGTATCAAAAGTCTTGCTAAAATCAAGGTACATCATGTTCACTGCTCTCCCTGCATCCACAGAGCTAGTCATCTCACTTGTAGAAATAAACTTATGAATCCCAAAGGCACCATTCAATGCCACAGGCAAATGAACAGACGTGTATTAAATACCTTAAAAATTTTGATGCAAGATGGCAGTTCCAGTCAAAACACTTGGATCTGGACATGTGGCAAATAGCTGCAATACGTTAAAGAACATTCTTACCTGTTTGGGTATCTGCCCAAAATTATTAATGAATCCTATTGTAGCTGTCTCTTTTAATGGGTCATTTATGTTGTATATGTCCACTTGCCCCTCATAAAAGAGATGATGGAAGACATTTACAGCTTCTACTGCAGCAGGGCCTTGCTGTTTATACCCAAAGATTAAGTCAATCCATTCATGCAGGTGGGCACTCACAAAATCACATTCCAAAGCCTGTAATTCAGATACATACATTAAAAGTGAGCAGGTCAGTTACTAACTGAATCTATTATCTGACTGGTGGATAAAAATCACAGAATATAGGTGACCTCTTTAAGTGAAAAGTGGCACAAATGCTCCCTCCGTTGCTGCTTCAGCCTACAGTTACCAGGGAGAAGCAGCCACTTGTTTGACAGCCCATGGAAACCACAAGGTCTCTCTCACAGGCAAATGGAATGGTCATTATAAAAGGACTGCATGTAGATCACATTGAATTTGCTAGATTTGGGTTTAAGTCCAAATAACCTTTACGTAGCTGCTGTTAAAATGACCATTACCTCACGATGAACTCTGATAAATTCACGAGGATCTCCCTTTGCCCATGGGGGCAGTATCACATCTCCAAGCTTGGTGCCATTTTGCTTGCAACCTACAAAATACATTGAACTTTTTAAATTTAGAAATGCACAGTGTCTCAACACCACCACTGCCACAATAAAAAACAAAAAACAAAAATAGCCCCCCACCTCCAACAGTTGCAGTGGCTCATTGTTTATAGGACTGATTTTTCAAGAGCCTTTACCAAAAAGACAATTATACCAATACTTGGTTCTAAGATGAGGCTTTGTTTTCCCCATAATGAATGGGGGGCAACTTGCCTTGGAATTGAGTAAGTAGGGTAATGTAGCATATCCTGGTATATATTTACAGATATGGAGTTGCCTGTGAGAGTAACTGAACAGTTACCCCACAGGCTTGATTCTGACACCCCACCACCACCTTGCTTAATTCAAGAAGTGCTACAAAACCCTATCCTGAGTTCATGGGGTTGTAAGTGCTATTAAACATCAATTAAGTTTACAGAACTGGATCTTTTAATCTTTTTCTGACTGGGGTTTTAATTTTATTACAAAGACGATATAAAAGGATACAAACAAGACTTTCAGAGCATAAGCTAACCTTCAATAGAGGTTAAAAAGGAACTCTGCCAATAATTACTCTATTAGAGTTTCTTAAACCTACTTGCAAAGCCTTGGGAACTGGCTACTGTCAAACTAAAATGGACCATACATCTAGACAGATATAACAGTTACTACGTTTCTGTGCATGAATTTGGTATTGGAGAATTTCCCAAGAGCCTGGAAGCCTGAACAAAGGGGTTTTTTGCTTCAGCCAGTTTGATTTTTTTAAAAAGGTAGGAGGATTTGTCAGCTCTGCTATTACTATTTAGTTTGCCACATAAGTTCCAGGAAAAAAAAGATGATTCAGTGCTGTAGTGACCAATATCAAGCTGTTGCAAAACAGACCCCTTAACACTTATGTCAGTTCTGTCTCTTTTAGAGACAAACCCACCAACCGTTTAGTTCTATTTTACTGCAGCTGGATAAAAAAAAATAGTGGAAGATTAATGGCCATCACTGAATAAAATCTTCAGATAAATTTTATAAAATGATTTCTAAAAGTCAACACAGTCAAATGCATATACAAGGCTGAAAAAATAAGACACAGCATGTGTAGACAATAGGCTCTACTGCTGAAACAGCTGTTGAACAATGATTGATTATGTGGCAAAAAATAAAAATATACTTTGTAGAAATTCTATTAAAGCATAATTTACTGAATGTTAGAATCAGTTTTAAACAAAATGCTTCCTTTGGAAATGCAGTTTCCACTTAAGCTGTTTAAAATGAGTATTCAGCGTTTCAGAGTCTCGCTTTAGTCTTCTAAAAGAAAACCATCAAAAGGTTTAAGCTTATTGTGGAACTACAGTTCCTGTATCCTGAACCATTCAGGTTTTCCTATACAGTATGGCATAAATATACAGCACTGGGGCATACAAACTCCAATAATAATAATAATAATAATAAACAATGAGGTATTAGTTCTTGTTAGCCAGTTGCCATTTTTTGCGCTGTAAAATAAATCGTTACGCATATTTCACTAAATTTTTATGTCTGACTGACTTGTACTGTTTTCACATCCACAATAAAATACTATCAGCTGCTTTTGCCTACCCAGATCAAAGTTATTGGAATTGAGCAGGAACTCTGGGAGGTAAAAGAATTCTGGGATGAGCTCCTTTACATCTGCCATGTTGTGCTTTGATGCTGAATACCAGGCTTCACGCACACTGTGAAACATTCTATCAGCCAGGTCAAAGTGGCCACCCTGTGGAATGAAATGAGAAGCATCTTTATATTAGAACGTCTCTCAGCATAGCACATTTGGCCAAGATCTATAAAAGCATAGTGGAAACTGATTAGCCATTTCATTTTATTATTGAAATGGTAAACACAATTCTTTCTTCAACAAAAAGGGCTTTTAAGCTATGCCTTCCTCTAGAAGTGGCTTCTAATTAAAAAAAATGTTTTTTTTGTAACAATGAGGAATAGAAAGCATTGAAACATATATTGACGGGACTTTTTAAAGAATAGTATTCTAGCCCTATTCCAAATATTAGTTTTTTTGGTTGAAATGCTATCCCAAAGAAAATAAATGTCCTCGCTCAATGGCTTCCAGCTAAGACAATATTTAAAATTAGCACTGTGAACCCAATTAATTCTCAAACTGTCAAAAAATTCCAGACTACAGAAATATTTGGTTAATATTACACTTAATACTAAATTAGCTCTTTAACCGACACATCAGTTGAACAGATTAATCCTTCAACACTTGAAAAATCACAGAGAAGCTGATACATACTATCATCAACAGATGAACAAAGCAGACTTTGGGACACCAGTTCACTATAAAAAGACGTTTTGTGTCTGCTGAGGATTGGTGCCACAGACATTTTTGAGATGCTTGTTTTCGATTTGAGGAACGGCATATCCTGCCCATAACAGCTCTGCTTTTCTGGAACACTAATAATGATCATCAAGAATATTATGCAACTATAGTTTTTTTTTCCTCTGACAAGAACGGTGAGAATAAAGTTACTTGATTAATCGCATTTCTACTTAAATTTCAAATTTAAAACAGGCAAGAAACAAGGAAAAAGTAAGTTTTACAATATACCTGTAACCTTAAGAATATCTGTGTAAAGGGCTCCATTCGGACAAGATAGGAAGCCACTATCATGGCAGATGAATAATGAGTCCCATAATGATATGCTGGAGTTTCTCCTGTTGAAGAAAGGCACAAGTCATAAATGAAGAGGAAATACAGAGGAAATGTTCATAGTAAAATCTGTACTAAATTAAAAATGTAATAAGTTTAAGAGGTGGCAGGCAGGGATAAGCAGTTCACTCTGAACACATCTGCAGTTGGTCCTAATAGCTTTCACATTTGTGGAACTATTCAAACTTTATGAATTGAAATTGCAGCTACTTAAATTTTTGGCAGCAATCCACTCCTTATCACTCAGTAGTCTTTTGCCCAGCAAAACATTTAATAATTACTACTGAAACATTCCAAAACAGACTTTTGCTGAAGGAGCATTTTCACTTTTAACCTCTTCTGTAAAGGAAGACTTGGGCTCAAATATTTCTCAGAACTGTTGACTACACGTTTTGGAGAGACTTTAGTTCATTAAAACTGTCTAAAACAAGTAACCATCTGTATAAATATATTCATATAACTGTGGTGGGATGTTGAAGGGTGCAATTCTTTGCCACTTGCTGGTGTCAGGCAGCACAATAATTTTACAGCAACAGTTTTAAAACTTCAGTGACCTACTAACATGACAGGTAAACATGCATTAGAAGCCTTGGGCCATATGGTAAAAGCATATAATTGTGAAAGCATGTTGCCTCACAGAAGCTTTGGCTCATGCACAGACTCCACTCTTAGCATTGAATAATTTATTTTCTGTTGTTTAATCCCATTAATCAATTGTTACATTTTATATAATATGACAGATTTTTTTACCACATTTATTGTGCTGTTCAGATGAAAGATATGGTGATTACTTAAATATATACGCTGGGAAGCGGAAGGAAAAGGCTGGAGAAAAGTCTACAGAAATAATGTTTTCTATTTCTCAGTATTCTTGATTTTATTTCAGCAGATCTCAAACTACACTCTTCGAAGAACAGGCTAGTCATGTGATGAAATTTCATTTGCAGATTACATTAAAACTGCTCAAAATATACCGCTTTCCTAATATGTTTTTCCTTTCAAGCAAGTGTCATAGTTTTACACGGGGATTATGTGATTGCGAACAGGAGGGTAAGTAGGTGGTCCATTTTTAACAGTGTTTTACATTATGAAAAGGGTTTTTTTTCAAATACTATATTTTACTTTACTATATTTTATTATTTTTGGCAGCAAACAGGGTTTCTTAATGTAGTATTCTCCATATCCTTGATGGACTGACTCATGTTTCTCTTTTCAAGTACCATCTTTTTAACATTGTTATACAAATACCATAGAAACCCAGTGGGGAAGTGATACATGTGCATGGGTATAGGCACCTAAAGAGGGAGAGGATTATACCTTCCGGTCTTGGGGCAGATGGGCTGGCCTCACATTACAGCAGCAACAAGTTACAGAAACCTTAACTTGGGGCTATAGCTGTGATGGTTCCTATATGGCAGTGCATACCAGACAACAGCTGGGGCCCAGAGATAACCAAGCCTTTGACATCCTCCCATGCCAGGGATACCCTGGGCGGAAGATGCCAGGAGGATTATATGCCAGTACTGCCTGTCAGGAGCCCTTCTATGCCAGGGGCATTCCTCAGTGGGGGCCTTGCATCTATTTTATGGCTTCTTTTAAAAATGCGCACTGGTATGACTCATTCTACCCTTTGTGTTCTCCTCATAGGGCACATCCACACATGCAAGCACATGCGCTTGCAGCAGCTCAAATAGAAGCAATGCAAATTTTTGCTGGTGGCTTTTTGCCTCAGTGCACGTGCCCGGACATGCACTTTGTTGCGGAGTAAATTGTGCCACTTGGCGCAAAATAACCCTGCCTGGCTTCTCCCGGATCTGCAGCCAGGGGGAGCTAGAGCCTGTGGCCAGCAGGGCAGTGAGAAGCTCTGGTCGCTGATTCGAATTAGTGTGAATTTCTGAAAAAATCTCCTCCAGCCCTCAACCCTCTACTTACCTGGCAAGCTGGGTCCAGGTCCCTGCAGCTTGCACTTCTCCCTGCCCCGCATGAGCAAGCCGCGTGCTTCAGCAGTAGGGCAAGGGTCAGCCATAGAGACGCTCTGGCAGACCGAGCCTCCGGTTGCCCCAATGCACAGTCTGGGACTGTGCCCTGCCCCGTTTTTTCCCCCCGAGCTATTGTTTGGCCCCTAGATATCCAGGGGTCTAATTTTGCCCCTGTGCTGCAAATTTGCAGCATGGGGAACATTTTTTGGCTCCTGCACCTGCCTCTTATAGCATCTCAAAGGGGCTTGAGACACTGCAAGAGGCACGTGCGCGCTCGTCTGGACGGGCCTATAGGGTTTGGTATACATCTGTGCAAAAGGTCTGAAGGGAGGTCTTGTAGGAAGAGAAGTAAACCCAGTCACCTGTGCTCTCCAAGTTCTGCACTTGTATAGTCACTTACCATTAGGATCTTCCCAATCTTTGTATCTCTTCTTATACTGAGCCAGTCTTTCATCTGTTTGTGCTCCCATTGGTTTGGCCAGGTTTCTGAATGTCTTTGGATTCGTAAGATCCAGTTCCTTTAAAAATAAAAACCCAGACACATTTGTAAAAGCACTAAGCACCAGTGGGAACATCCTTATGGGTGACATGGTATTGATTTTCTTCCCAGGTCTAATTTTGAAAGCAACAGGAATTATTCAGATCAGCCAATTTGTAGGGCTTCTTTTTTTTTTTTTTTTTTTTTAATTCAGTCTGATTTAAGAGGATGCCTTTTATGATATGCTGGCAAGGGATAGGCATTTTGCCTCATTTCCTACAAAAGTACCCTCAGCTGCAAGTCATCATGACAGCTCCTTATCTCCATTCTTCAGCTGCCAACCTATGCAATCTATTGCACAGAATGGCTGCCAGGAGGTAATGCTCAGGCTAACACTAACAATACCATTTCCATTTACAAAAATCAAATCCATCACATTCACAAGCTTGGGGCCAAGGATCCTGACAGCCTTGACATGTCCCAAATAAAAATGTTTATGGCCTAACATTCACTGGGAACCATTTTGGGGAAATAATGCAAAGATTTATAAGAAACAAATACAAGGCATTACTGCTTTCATGTCTGTATTAATAATAAGGTTGCCATGCAAGACCATGGTCTAATATTCCCAACCAGTTCTGTATGGGCAGGGGCAGATCCCCGGAAACTTCAGCAGTTTTGCACAGGTATAAGAATGAGCCTGCACAGGTCTCACTGTAGACCTTGAGCCTTAAGTAGCCCACAGAGTGGAAGGATATATATATATATATATATATATATATATATATATCATAGCATTAGAAACTGAAATCAATCATTTGGAAAACTGGAAAGGCCTTAGCTTCACTGTGGAAATGTAAACCAGCTGTAACATTGTCTAACCTTCAAAATGAACAAATACAACATTAGCTTTACATAGACAGGATGTTATATTTACCTCTGAATCATAGTCTGCAAGGATCCAAGGGAAGACGGGATACTGCATGAGATCGTTATAGGATCTGCCAGCCAGAGTATTCAAGTGCATCAGGTACTGGAAGTTACTGATTTCTCCTCTCTTAAGAAGAATAAATAATAGTGTTTTGGTTTACTTTAGAATATTCAAACATTTAAACTGGCAGACCTTTACTAACCAGATGCAAATCATTACATGTCAGATTAATATAAATATTAGTCTTATCTCTGAAGCTCACTGTACTCTTTTGTCTCTCATTTTTAATAGCGGAAGTCTTGTGTTCTAATGTATTCTGGACGAAACAGAAAATCTTGAAAAGCAATTTGCTGCCAAGATGAATGTTATGCCATAGAATATTTTCCAAATTGCTGAACATGACAGTACATTTTATTTAAACACCCTTTCACTATATACAAATAATTTGGGATGCTCCCACAACACACACAAGCAACAAAATTCTCATACTTACTTCCCATCTTTGCGTCACAGATTTTTCTCCTACCAAAGTGCTAAGCAAGCCAGACCTAATGGGAAGAAGGATGTGTCGGTCAGTATTTTCCTCTTGAGCAATAATATATTGGCACTAAGATAATAGCCAAACTTTAAGCATTATGATTAGAATAATTTCTCCATTTTGACCTGCAATTAAATAATTTGGTGATAACATTAGTTCATATAGGATGTATTACTTTTGTACTTAAATAGGCAGCATGTCAACAGTATTTTAAATTAAGGATAACTGGAGTTCATAGATTTCACAGACATTAGGGGCTGGAAGGGACCTCATGAGATTGAGTTCAGCCCCCCTGCCAGAGGCAGGAAGTCTGCAGGGATCAAATGATCCCCAGCAAGATAAACATCCAAGTGCCTTTTGAATGAATCCAGAGTAGGTGCTTGCAACACCTCTGGGAGGAGTCTGTTCCAGACCTTGGACACTCCGACTGTAAAGAAGTGTTTCCTTATATTGAGTCTGAACTGGCCTTCTAGAAGTTTGTGGCCATTAGACCTAGTTATCCCTTGGGGAGCCCTGGTGAACAACTGTTCTCCCAGATCCTGATGTACTTACTTATATACTTATAGGCAACCACCAAGTCCTACCTGAGCCTTCTCCTCCCCAGGCTGAAGAGTTTCATGTCCCTCAGCCTCTCCTCGTAAGGCTTGCACTCTTGGCCTTTGATTAGTCGGGTGGCTCTCCTCTGGACTCTCTCAAGCTTATCCACATCCCTCCTGAAGTGGAGGGACCAAAACTGGACGCAGTACTCTAGCTGCGGCCTCACAAAGGCCGAGTACAGTGTGAGGATGACGTCCCTGGTTTTGCTTGAGATGCATCGGTGGATGCATGCCAGAATTTGGTTTGCTTTGTTGGCCATGGCATTGCATTGGTGGCTCATGTTCATCTTGTGGTCAGTCAAGACCCTCAAGTCTCCCTCAGTCACAGTGCTAGCGAGTGCTGCACAGCTGAACCTATAAGTATGATGCTGTTTTTTTTCTCCCAAGGTGGAGTACCCTGCATTTCTCTATGTTGAATGCCATCAGGTTTTGGTCCGCCCACTTTGCAGTGTGTCCAGGATGGCCTGTATCCCCAGCCTGTCCACCTTCTCCCATAGTTTAGCGTTGTCTGCGAACTTTGCCAGTCCGCATCTGATGCCCAATTCCAGATTAATGAAGATATTGAAGAGTACCGGCCTGAGCACTGAGCCTCGGGGGACTCCACTGGTAACCTTGTGCCACACTGATTTGTTCCCATCAACTAGTACTCTTTGGGCCCGATCCCAGAGCCAGTTCCCCAGCCAGCAGACCGTGAACTGGTCAAGGTCACAGTGCCCCAGCTTGGTCGTGAGGACATCATGGGAGACCAAGTCAAAGGCCTTCTTCAAGTCCTTTGATAAATGAACAGAAGTTCAGATAATTTAACAAATGTTCATTTATCAAAAGAGGGAACAGAAGTTTTCACTTTTCTTAGGTTTTATGAAGATCAGCTCATAACTAGCAATTTCAGTTCTCTTGCAGACTTAAGGAGGTATAGTTTTGCACTAAGGAAATGAATTGATCTAGAGATACTTTAACATACACCTTATCCTTTGACAGTGTGAGCAATACATTTTGATGAAAAGAACCACTTACCCTTGTTCTACACTGGTGTTTGGTCTCTGCCCGGACACAGATTCTGAACTGTCAGTTAAAGATGGGACCACAGCCAAAAACCTGTATCATTAATAGATGGAGAATAAAGTTATGTTTCTGTTCCCTGCATGCTTTTGAGAGAAACTGTAACAAAAATTAAGCACAAGTGGCAACTTGTTACCAAGCAAACATGTAAGCTCTTTAAAGAACTAACACAAGCCCTCCCACCCCCTTAATCTTCATGAATACATGTCAGATATTTAAATCTCATGTTTAACACATGTAGCATTACCACATATGCAGTATTTCCTGTTGGTTCTTGGGCTTTCCATCAGACATTTGTTACCTGATTTCTTATCTGGGACCAAACTTTCTCTTGATTTGAAGCTCAGATTTATCATTAGCTTGTCTCCATCAAGCATGGAGGGGGGAGGAGGGGAGGGGCTCTCTGGATGGCTTCCTGCGAGCTCCCTAGAGACGATGTTCTGATGAGTATATTACTTAAAAACTGTCAGAGATGAGGCCCTGAACTTCTCAATTGAACCATTATCGCTATCAATGGTTTGTGAATACCCAAGAGTCAGAGAACATACTGAAATGTAACACTTTGTATTTATAGTGGCGATTTCTTCGGGGGACCTGGCAACATGATGAACAGAACCTGACTGGAACACAGAGATGAGCTTCTGCCAGATCTACCAACACTGGAGGTCTTATGGAGAAATCAGGGGCAGTAGAACCTGGATCCTCCCTCCTGAACTTCATTTTCTTTACTGACCTGCGTAGATCCCTTAGAGGTTGAGTCTTGCCTGACCTCTTCCTCCTATTTTTTCTTACTTCGAATAATATGCGGGAGCAACCTGTTCACCCATTGTGCAGGTAAACATCGTCATCTTACAGAAACAAGGCAAGGATGTCTTCCCAGGAAGTGATTATATCCACTTAAACATGGACAAATACTGTAAGTTTTCGCTTTTTTTGACTGATGAGGGTGGATTAACAAAACATACGGACAAGACCCCAAAGCGAGGAGAATCTGTCTCTAGGACTCTAAACTGGATAGGCCCTGTGCCCCTGTGGGAATGTCCCTTAAGGATTTTTGTTGCAGGGGATTGGAGAGGCCTGAATGCGTCATTGGTTAGGCTGCTAGTCTGTGGACTAAGGCAGTTGTGTAAGAAGGCCCTTCCATGGCTCCTACGATGGCTGTCACAGTTGAAGAACATCTTGCCCTTCTGCGATAGTGACAGAGAGAAGAGATAAAGGTGAAGTTCAGCAGGAGGCCTGTTCAAGGGGAACAAGCTGAGCATTATGAAGAATTTTGCTTGAGAACTGACAGAGGCTGCACATGCAAAGGGCTTGGTTGTCACGGGTGACTTCAATTACCTGGACATAGATTGGGAGGAACACTTGGCTAGGTCAGATTGTTCATGCAGTTTCCTGACTGTGATCAAGGAGCTCTTCCTGACCCAGGAAGTGCAAGGGCCAACCAGAGGTAACGCTCTCCTAGACTTGGTCATGGCCAAGGGAGATGATGTGGTGTGTGACTTGAACATTGAGGGTAACCTGGGTGACAGCGACCATGAAATTATCAAGTTCACTGTCCGCTGCAAGGTCAATAAATTAACCAGCAGGATTCAAGTCCTGGATTTCAAAAATGCTGACTTTGACAGGGTCAGAGCATTAGTAGGGGAGGCAATGTAGGACCAGGAAGGCAAGGCAAATGGGGTTGCTGCTCAAGGATACAATTCTCAAAGCACAAAAGAAAACCGTTTCTGCAAAGAGGAACGGCAGCAGAAGGGCTGGCAAGACGTCCTGGCTTAATAGGGACATTGCAGTCCTCTTAAAAAAGAAAAAAGAGGTTTACGCACAGTGAAAGCAAGGGATGGTCCTCAAGGAGGACTATACAACAGCGGCCAGCACTTGCAGGGAAATGATCAGGAAAGCCAAGGCAGTGACAGAGTTTAGGTTAGCTACAGGAGTCAAGGACAATAAGAAGTCCTTCTTTAGATATGTAGGCAGTAGAAGGAAAACAAATAGAAGTGTGGGCCCCTGCTTAACACCTCAGGACAGCTGGTAACTGACATTCAGGAAAAAAACTGAACTCCTGAATGCCTACTTTGCTTCAGTATTTCACCAGACCATGGGGAAGTCAAGCTAGATAATGCTCATAGGGGACATGCCTTATATGACAGCCTCCCCACTATGGATGCTGATTGGGTGCAATACCAATTAGAAAAACTAGACATTTATAAGTCAGCAGGACTGGATGGACTCCATCCAAGAGTACTAAAGGAGCTGGATGAGGTCATCATGGAACCCCTGGCAAAACTCTTTCAGAATTCATGGTGCACAGGGAAAATCCCTGAGGACTGGAAGAAGGCCAACACTGTGCCCATCTTCAAGAACGGGAAGAGGGAGAACCCAGGCAACTATAGGCCAATCCGCCCAACCTCCATACCAAGGAAAAACCTGGAAAAGCTCATTAAAGAAACTATGTGTGATACACTTGCAGAAGGTAAGATTGTGAATGACAGCCAGCATGGCTTTGTCGTGGGTAGATCTTGTCTTACCAATTTCATCTCCTTCTGTGACCAGGTCTCTTGTCACCTGCACACAGGAGATGTGGTAGATGTTATATACTTGAACTTCCAAAAGGCTTTTGATGTAGTATCCCACAATATCCTTGTGGGAAAACTGGAAGATTGTGGGCTCAGCGGATCAACGGTTCAGTGGGTGAGAAGTTGACTACAGGGTAGGACCCAGAGGGTTCTCATGAATAGATCTGTGTCATCCTGGCACAAAGTGGCCAGTGGTGTCCCTCAGGGTCCATGCTTGGACAGCTGCTTTTCAACATCTTTATCAATGATTTGGTTAGGAAGTGAAAAGCTTGCTGCCCAAGTCTGCAGACGACACCAAGTTACGGGGCAGTGTGGTCAAGCCAGAAGATGGGTTGCAGATACATGCGGACCTGGACAGGCTCGGGAGTTGGGCAGACCGGAACCAAATGAAGTTTAACACTTCCAAGTGTAAGGTGCTCCATCTGGGGACAAACAACCCTAAACATACATACAGGCTCGGTGGTGACAGCTTGACTCGCACCATGGCCAAAAGGGACCTAGGGGTAATGATTAACTATTGTATGAATATAATCCATCACTGCGAGGTGGTGGTCAGCAGGGCAAACAACATGCTGGCATGCATCAACCAGTGCATCTTGTGTAAAAATAAGGAAGTGATCCTCCTGCTTTACTCAGCACTGGTGAGACCACAGTTGGAGTACTGCATCCAGTTCTGGGTGCTGCACTTTAATAAGGACATGGAAAAACTTGAGGGTCCAGAAAAGAGCCACCGGTATGATCAGGGACTTGCACGGCAAGCCACTTGATAGCAGCTCTCCGCTATATCAGAGGAGTGCATCAGGAGCTCAGTAAACAACTGTTCACTAGGGCACCCCTGGAGAAGACCACGACTAATGGATACAAACTCCCGGAAGGCCGCTTCAGACTTAATACCAGGAAAACCTCCTTTACAGTCAGGGTGTCCAGACTGGAATAAACTCCCTCCAGAGGTGGTGCAGTCACCTACCCTGGAGGTTTTCAAGAGGAGACTGGACAGTCACCTTGCTGGAGTCACCTAACCCCAGTTGTCTTCCTGCCTAGAGCAGGGGGGCTGGACCTGATGATCTGCAAGGTCCCTTCCAGCCCCTAACAAATCTATGAATCTATGCTAGTGGCTACTACAAACAGCCTTAAGAGTGGAGCACTGAATTGTTGCTCTGTTTGAACTGCTAACAGCCATAGAACATTACATGAGGAGGAAGGCAAGTGGCCAAGTTTTAAAGCCCACTGGATAAAGTCTGAATTGCCTCCTATGTCTACAGACTAAAAAGTGAAGTTATGGGAGAGTAAGGTCAGAGGAAAAAATGGATAATCATTTAAGCTGGAAACTCATGCTGCTGAACTGCTGTCAAGTACAATACCCTGTCCAAATAGTCAGACTCTACTTTTTTCCTAAATTATTCTGCCAGTGTCAGAATAAGATGCGAGATTGCCTACAAAATGTGTGAGGAGGAAATATATTCCATTTGTGGAGGATTTTGGTATTTTGAAATCATATTTCATTGTGAAGCCAATCAGTTTGAAATTATCTGCAAAACAGAGTTTTAGTTTTAGCCTGGCAAGCAGCCCTAGGAACCCAAAGCTACCTAGAATTTGTGAGTTTGGAAGACTTGGAAGACTGGGCTGCTGAGAAGCCAAACAGATGAATTAAGAGAAATTGAATCATTGTTGCAAAATGTATCTATTTGTATTTATTGGGAAATTCTAGTGGACAGAGCATTTGCTTTCTACTCTAGAAATGTGATGGGAGCAGAGGGGTGGGTTAGCTCTCTACTACCGACTAAAAACTTACTAAAGCTACTTTACTTTTTAAGATGGGAAGATTTTAGAAACAGAAAAGGATGAATACTCAAGTTTTCATCCAACCATGAACTGCCTTTGCTAAGAAATGGTTGCTTTCATTAGTCATGGACTTAGGGTATCTTGGTAGCCCAGGGACTTTTGCTTACTCTTGAAATCTCACTTTTTAAACCTATATCCACAGACAAACTCTAACTTTACTTGTACACACAGCTGCCTTCACTAAGGGTTTGGTGGATCCCTCTGGGCTGTAAAATCTCTTGTCATCTTACACCTTGAAAATACAATCCATGGAACATACCCACACCACTTGAGAATGATCCAAACCCAGGTTTTTCACTTATAACAGAGAAGGCCTTCAGCCAACACTTTGAGAAAATACCTGCGGAACATTACAGGTATACCTATGCTACGTGTACTATGTATAAGATTTGCAGCAAACCTCATTGACTATATTTAAGTAGTGCCAATGACCTCATGCCTGCAATATATTAGGTGTGATACAAGAAAATCAGCTCATATGAATCAAGGGCTACTATCAATTAAGATGGATTAATTAACTAGCACAATTTCCTTTCAGTGTCCAAAACATAGTATTTTCAGGCTTTGCTATATCTTGTATAAAGATATATTCCATTTGTATTATAGTGCAGCATGGAAGCCTTTCCATGGAACTTATACTAATTGTAATATTTCTATCAGGAACTGATTTGAAATATGGCCCAAACATGTATTTTTAACACCCACGCTAACAATGACATTCAGTTTACATCACAGCAATTCAAGTCATCTTGCAATACCTTTGATAGACTTTATTTCTAACTCCTTTTTGGAAAGCAAGAAGATAGTTCCGTCCATCTCCTGAGAAAACTTCAACAGCAATCGGCTGGGGCGGAGGGTGGGAGGAAGATGGGAGAAAAATCTTATTATAGAGATGTTGTTAAAAAAAAAAAAATAAAAAAAATATATATATATATATATATATATATATATATATATATATATATATATATATATATATATATATATAGTAATGCACTAGCCTGTCCTTTTAAATTCAGAAATGTCTTCATTCACAGTTGACATCAGTTTAGCCATAGCAAAATGCTGATGACAAATGCACCTTAAAAATGCCCCCACCCAACACTGTTAGTCTACCTCCAGAACTATTAAATTCACTGTCCTCCAATACAGTGGGGCTAAACTTTTCAAACTTGGATGTCTAATGTTGAGCATCTCAATACATATTTTGGTGCACTAAGTAGCCTCCTTCTCTAAAGGACCGAGTACACTTGTAGAAATGAAAGTTTCTGTTTTTTTAAGATGGCCCTTTTTCTGCAAATTATAGTGGGACTGTGGCTAAAATCTCTCCACCTGCTTCTCATCCCCAATAAAACAAGTTACCTGTAACAGATATCTCCTTTTATGTACTTCCTTGATATCTTCATATGCAAAAATGCTGCACGTTCTTTTGAGTTGGCTTGGACCCTGTCTTGCTCCCCTTGGTATAATTGGTTCATGCATGCTGTAAGTAACCACGAAAAGGTGAATATTATGTCACCAATAAATAAAGACTGTTTGTTAAATCAAGGCAAGGCTCAAGATACAAAGTAAAACCCATTCTAGTGCATGAATGGAAGAGTCTAAAATGTTTCCTCAAAAGTTATCATAATATTTTGCCAAAATCATGACCATGATATCAGTGTTCTGAAGAAAACAAATTTTGGAACTACACAGGTTTGTGTAGAATTCTGGGTTTATCAAGCCATAAGAATGGAGGTAGGCTCAATTCCTGTGCCTTCCTAAGCTTGACATAATAGTTCTAGTCATTACACTCGCATAAAGTATTTCTTATCCAGCACTCGAGACTGCTAAACTGTTTGTGACTCTTCATTAATTTACTCACTTTGGAGGCAGTGTTTCAATATCCCGTATCTCCCTGGTGACTGTCATTGTAAATCCATCGATGACATAGAAGTGCTCTTTTCCAAAGAGAAGCAGCCCCTCACTGGTGTCAAGGCCTTGAACTCTAGCACAGCGGTACATGTGCTGAATCTGTAACCAAAAACCATATGCTTATCAATAGCAGCTTCATTATCTTGACAGAGGTTGAGACTATTGCCTTGTTGGAAGATAGATTTTATTCTCCCTTACAATTTTTTCCTTACTTGTAGACATGCCAATTTTGTACTACTTATTTCAGTAATAAAAAATGTATACAAAGAAACATAAGATTAAAGACCTAGAAACATTCTCTGTATAAAAAGAGATTTAGAGAGTGTGTGTATAGATATATAATTTTGTACAAATATATTCTTTTTTCTCCCTCTTGCATTTGGACTGCAGTAAGATAAATACAGGCATTCAAAAGTAGAAGGAATATTTACCAATGCAGGTGCAGCTGGTCACTAATATCAGCTAAAAGAATAGTATACTCCTTGTTCAAATGATAAGCAACAAAAAGCTGTTTAAAAGGGAAGAGGTGATTTCCAATTTTGTCATTAAAAATACCTAACCAACTTGTCATTTTCGTAAAAGGCAGCAGAGGGCACTGTACTTATTCAAGAGCTGGAAAGCCACAGTCTTAATGAACAGTAGTACATGGAAAGCCTGCAAAACCGTACCTTCCCTCTCTCATCCACCACCCCCATGTTTAACCAGAGCTTCAGACACTGACTGTGAAAGCTAAAGATGCTGCTCCAGCTTAGTTAGATGTACCATTTTAATTCCACCCACTCTATGTTGTGGGTGACATTCACTTAAAAATGTATTATAACTACTTATAAAAGAACCATAGAATCACAATTTCAGTTTTTGTTCACTATATCCCTCAAGTTGAATAGTACACAATGGATATGTTGATCAGATCATTTGTCCTACAATAAGTCATGCTAAAAAGCTATATAAATATGTTATTTTTACTTAAATAAAGATGTCCAGAAATGAAGTCACTCCATTTCTACAAAAATATATCAGGTCCTCTAAACAGGTCCTCTGTATAGCAAGGACTCAATATATCTTATTTACCCAAATCCAAGGTGACTTCACATTTAAAAAGACCCACCAATAATTAGATTCCTTACATGGAAATGATACATTTTCAAATCCCCAGCTCATGCTGTTGCCCTATATCCCAGGCCCTAGCCCTGGCCTGACAGGCGCTCGGACCAGAGCGCTGGTTCTCAGCTCCAAGACAAAGCTTATTTCTCCCCCATGTTTACCATACTAAGTACAGTAATGTGTTAAGGGCTACCCTTTCCTCCCATCTCCCCCGATCATAACTTTTGTTACATTAATATTCATCATGCCCTGCCTTCTGCCCGTCCATTTTTGGAATGAAGAACAGAAAGTCCCAACTTGTACAGATCAGACTTTCTTGTGATACACATACAGATAATTTAACTTTCTAAAAAGTATAAAGCTTTTCCCCCCCTTCTTTCTCTCCAGACAATGGTCTAACGCAGAACTGGTTACAAATATTTTCTTTCACAAGGAGCCTTTGAACTAAGCTTAAGTGTTCCTTGAACCTAAAAAGTTTGAGAACTACTGCACTAGACAATGACTATTTCCACATCAGAAAGGCTGTGGCCTGTATACCTGTCAGACTGGAAGGAAGCAAACCTCTAGAATGTTCACCGCAGCCCCGGGAGCCCAGGTCAGGACCAGAGCGCTGGTTCTCAGCTCCAAGACGAAGCTTATTTCTCCCCCATGTTTACCATACTAAGTACAGTAATGTGTTAAGGGCTACCCTCTCCTCCCATCTCCCCCAATCTTATAACTTTTGTTACATTAATATTCATCATGCCCTGCCTTCTGCCCATCCATTTTTGGAATGAAGAACAGAAAGTCCCAACTTGTACAGATCAGACTTTCTTGTGATACACATACAGATAATTTAACTTTCTAAAAAGTATAAAGCTTTTCCCCCCCTTTCTTTCTCTCCAGACAATGGTCTAACGCAGAACTGGTTACAAATATTTTCTTTCACAAGGAGCCTTTGAACTAAGCTTAAGTGTTCCTTAAACCTAAAAAGTTTGAGAACTACTGCACTAGACAATGACTATTTCCACATCAGAAAGGCTGTGTGTGGCCTGTATACCTGTCAGACTGGAAGGAAGCAAACCTCTAGAATGTTCACCTGGAATAGGATGCATATTAAATAAAGGCCAAATGCATTTAAAAGGAAAGTACATCAGATGCATATCAAAAGAGAACAACACCTGCAAGAGGCAAGGATTTTTGTGGACATCTTTTACTGGGCCAATTTAATGAATAGTCTAGGGAAAGCTGGCAGGATTTCTAGTAGCTGGAAACAGAGGACTTACTGAGTATCTTGAGATAAGAGTTTTGTTTTGTGTATCTGTCTCCAAGCTTGACTATCCCTTTATGTTTTTTCTGTCTTATGTAATAAAGCTTGTTTTTGTTTGGTACTTACTATCTTGGGATAAGAGTGACTACAGGGCAGCTGACAACAGCATATTTTCCATTCTCATGGGAATGGCAGACCTCTTTCTTTTTGCAGACCTGAGGAGGTTCTGAGAGTTGGAAGAGTCTTCCTCCACTAAGCTAACAGGTCTGGTCAAAAGGCTAATTAGACAAGAATTTTGTCAAGGCAAAATTTCTTTGAAAGAAATCCAGTCAAAACCCCCAAGGACTTGCAGCAGGACTCTTCTGTCCTCAGAGTAATCCTAGTCACACTTAACTAGCGTGTTTGCTATCCATACTTATTAACAGATCTCAAATTTACAAATCTACCCTGAACTTGTGTTGACATAAGAAATGTGATGATGCTGGTTTGTGCTCTACAAACCTTGCCATTGGTTCTGCTGTGTAACAAAATATTCTTCCCAATGAAGTGTCATAATTCATACTGATACCTAAAAGTTTTAGGATGGCCATTTATATATAGCTCCAATGAAGGGTAGTTGTGACCCCCAGCATGCCCTGGCCCATGTGCTTTGCAGCATGACACATTGTAGTCTCAGCAGGGGCTAGCCATGCCTTATGCTGAGGCACCCTGTGCCACGGCCAGCCAGGGAACAGCATGTAGAGGCGGGGAGACAGCCAGGGCTGCCCCATCTCTGCACGCTACAGAGCTCCTGCACTGAGGCACACTGTGCCCCAGCCAGCTACTCCCCACCTGGCTGGGGTTCAGTGCGTCTTGAGATAGGGGAGCCGGCAGCACACTGGGATTTCCTGGTAGCAAAAACAAAACAAAAAATCTGGAAAAACGTGCAGACAACAGTGGCGAGCGCTGAGACAAATGCAGAGCTGTGGAGCCCCCGTACTGTGGGCTGCCTGCTGCCCCATCTCGGGGAGAGCTGGGACAAAAACGCAACTTTGTTGTCTGTGCTGTTTTTCCAGGGTCTTTTTTTTTTTTTTGCTACCAGGAAATCCCAGTAGCAAATTTTGCCCCAACGCTGCAAATCAGCAATGCCATGCACTGATTAATGTGCAACTCGTGCAGTTTGTTCCGCCGCAAAGAGGTTTGCAGCACCGCAAACCACATGTACTTGCATGTCTGGATGCAGCCCCAGTGTTAAAAGCATTCTGAACTGCTATGACCTGGGTCCTTTGCAACAGGAGAACTGCTCTATTATTTTTCTGTAGTCAAAAAACACAAGTGACAACTAAGAGCTGGCATTTTCTGAAGAGTGCCTCAAGTCTATCAAGGTGTGCCTTGAGCCTAAAAGGTTGAGAACTACTGGTCCAGATCACCCTGTACCAATTTTTCCTTTAGAAACATACTACAGAAGGATGGTATGAAGAAAATGGATATCAAGATTAATCTGAATTAAGCATTATGGATTGCAGCTTGACTTTAAACACCGATTCATAAAAGCACTTGAGCATGCACTTCAGTTTAGTTTAGCAATGTACTTAGAGAGGGAGGAGAAAGAGCAGAGCACTGTGGGATAGCAGAAAGTCTAAATAACATACCAGATGTTCAAATTAATGCCCGAGGCATAACCTACTGCAAACGAGTTCCACATTCAATGAGCAATAACTTTGAGGCAGGCTCACTCCTCTTATCATGAAATACATTGTTTGAACTGTGGGCATGTTACTTTTTATTGTACAATAAATGCAATGTCTACCAGGGGCCTATGTATCCATCACCAAAATACTCAGGATTTACCTCAATAATAAACACGCTATCTGGGTTAAACAGGTTTTGCTGACCTCTGCATTATACAAATGCTGCCCTAGGGCCATGTACAGACATTTCACTTTTACCAATATAAGTGATCGGAAACCAGTTTATACCCATAACGGAACAGACGTTTGGCATATACAGACTGGTTTAAAAATGGCAGAACCCGGTCTAAGATTTGTCCAGCCCCCCCCCCCACCAAAGAGTGAATGTGTGTTCTGTTTGCTACCAATCTAAACTATGCTGCTTACAAAAAAGCACATAACTTAATTTGGTTCCGCCTTGGGCTTTTTGAACGTCTGTAGCTATCCTAGGTGTTTACAACCTAGCCTGTACTGCATTAGGGACGGGAGTGGCACAGGCCTGAGATTTTCCTTAGCAGAGCTCTAATGTAAAAATATTCAGAAAATTGGACATTCTTAATGAAGTGTTGTTGCTATTCACTATTCCACTGTTTTGTAGTTTTTTGAATGTTCCAACTAGGTACAATAAATGCTTGAAAACTGATCAAGGCTAGGCTGTGCAGAAAGTGAAGTATTAACTACAGAGATATAGGCTGTAGCCGTGTTGGTTTAAGGACATAGGCAGAAAACGCTCTTGGAGTAAACCTGCTATCTTTTATTAGACTCAATTCAAATAGTTGGAAAAAATTCTTCTTAACAAGCTTGCAGGTATAAATACCCTTCGTCAGGCTGAGGAAGCATCTGCAGTCGGTGTGCTCTTCCTGGATGGAATGAATAGTAAAGAAGCCATAGGCTGGTGTGCGTGCTAGAAAGCCAGTCAGTGAGGATGTAAATTGAGGAGTGAGTGGATGAGAGACTGGGGGGGGGGAGGGGGGAGGGAATTAATGTTGCTGGTAAATAGTGGAGAGGCACCTGGAGAGTCAGATGTTAGGCAGGTTTATAATGCGTCATGAATCCAATGTCTATATTTAGTCCATGATTTTTTGTATCCAGGAGGGTGATGAAGTGACGTTTATAGGCTCATCTGTGAAAAGTGTTTTGTAAATTCCCTTTGAGGATTATTACTGAGAGATTTGAGAGACAGTGGTTTTCTTGTGAGAAATGTGCCCCACAAGTAATTGGATATTCTTGTCTTTGATAGATTTCCAGTGTGCGTTCATTCTGGCGTGCAGTTGCTGTTCAGTCTCACCTAAGTATTTTCCATCATGGCACTTGGTGCAGGTGCAGGTGTAAGGTCCAGGAATGTTAAGGTTCTGTTGTGGGGTGTAGTAATTGTGGGGGTGATGGAGATATGCTGAATTTTGACTTCTTGTATGCTGCATAATTTACCAAGAAATCTTATAAACTAGATTTGACTGGATTTACAGGATGGTTTAAAGTAAGCTCCAATTGTGGAGCTAACACTTTACGCAAGTATTATCAACACATTTTCCCAGTGAACACTATCACCTCCTTTACCAAAGCAAATTAAGCAATGTTCAGCAGATGCATCCTGCAGGAAAATACCACCTCATACACTCCCTGATGCACATTACTAAAGGCAGCTTAAATTTTGTTGCCTTGGTGACAACAGGCAGGACGAGTCAAACTTACTGCATAAGCACTACTTTCTTGCAAAGGCCTGTTGTTAAAAGTGAAAGAAAATCTTGGTGACATCCAGACATGAGTGGATGTTTGGTTCCCCAGGGATAACTAGCAGCAGTGCACCTTGTGTTGCTGCTAGTTGCCCCCAGGGAATGTCTGTGCCATGCATGCTCTGGTGCACGACATGTTACCCCAGGTGGAGTAGGGTAGTCTTACCTGGGATCCTAGGGGCCTCCCAAGACTGCAGCAGCAACGATCCTGCTGCACAGAGCCTGGCCTGCAGCAGAGTGCAGCTCTTGCCATCCAGCCTCCGCTTTGGATGATGCACACTGCCACCGCATGCGCCACTCCACATTTTTTCCGTGGTTTTTTTTCAACACCTGGATATCCAGGGGTTCAAAAAACCCTCCATGCTGCTCCCTTACAGTGTGGAGAACAACTGAAAGTGGGCCACAGAGGTTGACTGTGTGGTCACACAGCTGCACTCATCTGGACGTGGCCAAGATGGTTTGTGGATTAGAATTAGTTACAGATATTTCTATTCTTGTGTAATAACATGCCTGGTGCAGATGCTGGGAAGGCCTAAGCCAATAACTCTTTCATTTAAACTAGCAAGGGTTAGTGACAAAAACCTCTCAAGTGTGATGTGCTAAGCTCAGAAACTTGCTTTCTCTCCCTGAACTAGAGCCAAAGATCACACCAGTAACTCTTACGGCACACTGTAAGACTTGCTTGTTTTAAAAGGGTATTGAGAGGGAGGGGGACAACTTTCTGGGAAAGATTAAAGGGCAGAGTTGGAGAGGTCTTTTAGGAAGGCTTATTATTCTCTTTCTAATGTGATAAGCATGATGTAGAAATGTGAACACAGTAAATGTTTGGTGTTTCTAACGTATGGTACCTTCTCTCCTTCCTCAAGTAGTCGAAGCAATGTTGTATTATCAGTTTTCTCTTCTTCATCAATAGAACTTCCTTCAGATATTTGTTCCTGAAGTTGTTCCTGGTTCTCCTCATCCCCTCCATCAGGAGCAGAACGAGATCGCTTCAGTGGAGGCTTTACAAGACCTGTGTAGAGGCAATCAATGACACAGTGACCAAATTGGTGGACTGGGGGCAGAGCATGAGGGCCTGTACATATGTAAGTAATGATCACAAATTTAGAATGCGACTGAAGTGTGGTTTTCAACACCACAGAAGCTTCAGTTTTGCAAGTATCCTTTAATTCCCATTAGCAGTACTACTGCCCTTTTGTTCCTGGGACATCTTTTAACATGATCTGGTCTGAGTCTTGCTTTTAATATAACATATGAAGGCATGGTCATTTTGTGATCCTGACTAATCCAAATAACCAAAAAGGGTGGAAGAGGGAGAGAAAAGTGTATGTGTTTGCACATGTGTATACATGTATATAGTTTCATAACAGTTTTATTAGCTATGGTTGTCAACAGCTAGACTAGTCACTTAGCAAAACACGGGAACCTCAGAATTGGCTGCTTGCTGTTCTGGCAGTAGAATGAGAACCGACAGGACCCTTGGGGTCAACTTCAAAGGAAGAGTAAATTGAAGAAACCAAACTTAGGCAAGTAGAAATCTATTTAAATATGAGAACTTAGCCTCAAACAGATTATTGGAACAAATGACCAACCTTTAACTCTAGCAATAGTATCTTCCCCATGCTCTGGCTCCTGCTGAGTGGCTTCACCCTCTGAATTCTCTTCTATAGTATCCTGGATAACAGCAGGATTCCCAGAAGCCAGGCGCATGTAGTATTCCTTGCTGTCATAGCTTATGGCCCTTCGGTAACGAGCTGGTTTCTTAGAAATAGTCAAAAGAAAGCCTGTGGTTAGCCAACAATGTAAACAAATAGTTTTCAAGAATATGCAAGCATGGTACACGCACCTTTACCTGAGGTAAATCCTAAACTAATTACAAACAATAAAGAGAAAGCTTTAAGATTCCATTTCTAAAAATATGTGCAAAGAAGCTAATCAGTCTCTGAAATAATGATCCAACTGGGACACTGTCTGCAGAAAAACTTGTAATATAGAGCTAATAAATATGGCCAGTGCATTATGATTTGTCACAAAAGACCTGATAAATCTGCATTTCAAGTTAAGCGTATTTATCTCAGATGGATGTTTTATTATATTCCATCGATCCCTGAAGTGGGAGCAGCTTATTCATTAAATAGTTTATTTTTTCTTCAGGCATTAGTTTAAATAAAATTCTGCCTCAAGGGAAGATAAAGATGTACAAACACTTGTGATGCATTAAGCCTGACATAAACCAAGGGGTTGCTGGTCTCAGAAAACTTTTGGGGATTTAACTACAAAAAACAAAAAATCCTCTAGAAACTAGTGGTGGTAGGGGAGTGGCCTGAGATGTCTTATTTAATAAAGTAAACTCTTAATTGCAATGCATATCTTTCAGTGAGTACAAGATACTACAAAATGAGGAGACTGAATGTGTCTGAATGATCACAGAAGGAAAATTGCGGAAACAAAGTTAAAGGAAGAGAAATGAACGATTTCCTTCCTTCCCAAAAGGAAAAATTACTTTCTGTTGATGGAGAAAAGATAGATTTGGAATCTAAACTGAAGATTTTCATTTCTGACTGTTGCTTAGAAGGTTAGAATACCCAGTACTGAAGCAGACAGCACGACAAGGCAACACCTTAGAAACTAACTGGTTCAGAAAGACAACTGACAAACTATATCGTAATCTACAAAAGCTCATCTCTCTGAACCAGTTAGTCTCTAAGACCGTCTTTATACGTGCTCCAGGAGTGGGAGGAGGGGCAAACACTTTAATTAGAGCAGCTCTGAGAGCCTCTCTAATTAAAGTGCCTGCAGCATTGTGTGTATTCAGCGTCCAGCACTTCAAAATGGTGGTGGAGGAGGGTGCTTTAATTAAAGCTCATTTGACAAGCTTTAGTTAAAGTGCCCCTGTCGCCATTTCGAAGCGCAGGGACACTGAATACATGAGACATGAGGTGGCTACAGCATGCTAATTAGCACACTAGCAGACTCAGTTAATTAAATAGAGTCTGCTCCAACGTGTTCTAATTACAGTGCACCGGAGCAGTCCCCCCACATGTCTACAGGCACCCTTAGGTGCTACCCTGCCCTGTATTCTGCCTGCCTTCAGATTAAGATCGCTAACTGCCTCTCAGTACCCATACAAATTAAACTCTGAAATTAAAAAAAAATACATACCTTGCAGCACCCTTTCCCATGTAACCTAAAAATTATTCCTATCCATGCTTTAATTATCATCATAAAACCAGCATGGTACCACCTGCCATCAGCTATTTTAATAAGTTTAGGCATTCCCTTCTGCAGTTTTAGTTACTGGAAATACAAAACCACAAGTTTTTAAAAAGTTAGTCTACATGTGATCCATCTGTAAATATTTGGGCAGCAAAATGATAAATTAGTGAAGTAGATAAATTAGCATATCTACAAAAGTGTTGAATGATCAAAAGATGATGGCTAACAAAATGGAGACTTCTCTATTCCCCTCAGACTATCGCTGAACTAAAAGAAACAAGGCAGGATGGCACCTTAGAGATTAAATGATTCAGAGGCATAAACTTTCACAGATGACAGCCTATTTTGAGCATTTACTGAAGTAGGTTATTGCTTACAAAAGCTTATGCCTCTCTGAACCAGCTAGTCTTGTAAGATGCCACCCTGCCATGACTTCTACCTGACTTCAGATGAAGTTGGCCAACTGTACTCATGAGCTAAAAGAGGGAATGCATCTTTTTAGATATGCCAGCTCACGTAAGGGGAATGTGACAGATTAAACGTCCTGATAGTTTTGTACCAGAAACCAGGATTACACTTGCTGAAATTAAATTAATTCACTGCCATACTACTTTTGTGGCAATAACTGAAGAACCTATAGAAAAAACAACAGAATTAAACTGAAGGAAAGATGAGAATAACCATCCTAAATACACCATATGTAATACTTTATATTATTTAACTGCTTTTATTTTATATGCATTAGTTAAACAAGAAGCTTATTACAAAATAAGTGAATGCGAACTGCATACCGTACTTAGTGATGGGCAAGACTTAAAACATAATTTAATAGGAAAGCGTAACAATATTTGAATATGCGGAGGGGCCAACAGCATCCAAGTCTTGATTATTTTTGAGGCATGTCTGGTATTTTGAAGCTTAAAACACATTACAATGATCTTTTTTTCTACCATGGGGGGATTTGAAGGAAAACATTTGACCTTGTTTCCATCAACAATTTGGTTACAATCCACAGTTAATTACAATTGGGAGAGGCACACTCCAAACTTCCAAATGCTCATCATCATTTAAAAAAAATAATGCAACAGTGCTGTTAATTTTCCTTACTACAAAGATAACTGTTGCCCATTACTAAACGTGTTCCATAGTCTATTAGTTCGGCTCCAAACACAATACACATTTTACAGTGAGAACAGCGATAGCCCAACACAGCCTGTTAGTGTGCAGCACAGAGGAGAAGATCTAAAGAAAGGTTTAAGTGGAGACTGAAGAAGGAACAGCAACATCCAGGAGTGTGAATGATATAAACCTTTAACCCTGAAAATACTGAAAGAGCAAGGTTGAAAGCCAATCACAGAAGCCTTGTTAAGATTGCCTAACATGCAGAAAAAGTTTGTATTTGTTTTACATTCTTTCAGTGGGTAATCTTATGTCTTTACCTTTTGAGGAATGGTATCATCGGGTGTCTCAGGAGGTTTACTTGAGAAGTCAGACTGAAAATAGGGTATTAAGTATAAACATATCAGGAAAAAAAATCCACTTTTGAGAATAATGCACAGTGGCACATTCTCCTTTTTGTGCAAGCCCACCAGTCATTAAAACTCATGAGTGTGATGTCAGCAAAGTGAACTTTATCCAACAATGTAAGCAAAGTTAGTGTGGTTAGTATCCACCACCGTTCTCTCAAAATAATTCATGTTTTTCTTCTTAAAGTAAAATTTTTCCACGCTCATTTTGATGAGACAGATGCAAAAAAACCCAGAGATCTTTCAAAATGAATACAAATATTTAAGGAGCAAGCTGCCACTCAAAAAGATGACATGCAGTCACTACTTACGGCCCATGTATCCAGAAACAACACTGAAATATGTATCAAAGTTCTATGGGCACAAATAAGATGTGCACACAAAACCAAGTCAGGAGGCTTACAGTTTGCACTATGTTTAAAGATCAGGTATCCATTTTATGCAATTTTTTTCAGGGCATGAGAATTACACTTCTCACCAAATTATCTCAGTAACGTTACATCAGCAAAAACTGTAAGGGCTAAATTTTCATGCACTGCTCTAAGTATGAACCTCCATAATAAATTAATACTGGCGTACTATCTGGTTGACTTTAGAAAACCAAAACACACAAACCTGGGGCACAAAATTACCTCATGCACCGGTAGTGACTGAATTTCTCCTAAACAATGCGAAGACTAAAGAGTTCAGTCTGGTATTAGATACTGTATATTCTTCCAAATTCCAGGAGACATTTAGGAATGAATTTCTATTTCAAAAACAGAGCCCTCCTGAACAGCCAACCTTGAGGTAAACACAGGGTTCAAGAATCCACCACAACCCTGAGGTAACCTGTTCCAATGGTTAATCAGCTTCACTAGTGAAAATTAGACAGATTCAGACTAGAAATGAAGTGTAAACTTCAACTTTCTCAACTGAATTCAAGTGCCCTTCATGAGTTTTCTGTTCACCACATAGGTATTTACAGTGAATGAACCATCCCTTAAAACTTCCCTTTGACAAGCCAAACAGATCAGGCCACTGGAATCTTTGACTGAAAAGAATTTCCCCCTATCTTTTAATTGTTCTTGTGAGCCCTCCTTGAACTCTCTTCAATATATCAACAACTTCCTTGAAATGTGGACACCAGTACTGGACACAGAGGCTGCACCAGTACCAAACACCAGCATATTACCTCCCTACTTCTACATAATGCTCCCCTGTTGAGACATCCAGGGTAGGGAGAGAAACTGCACATAAACTGATACATGTGATCAGAAACCAGTTCAATTCTGTAACACCAAAGTTCAATGCATATAAACCGCTTTCAGAATGGCCAAAACTGGTTTAAGATAAACCTGGATAGAGGTACTACATCAGACTTAACTGATTTAGGTTAAATCAGTCTATTGAACTTCTGCCCCAGATCCCCTCCAGATTCAAGTTAACTCACAGTTCTCCAGCATGCCAGGGTGGGTGGGCTAGCCTTGGCCCAAGCTGTCTGCTCCAGCCAAGCAGGGAGGGATGCTCTAGCACTGTCTAATGTTTGGCCTGGGCCACTGCAGGCATGTAGCTGCATTTCCAGAATCAAAAGTGAAGTCTGTTCTCTTGCTTATCAGTTCAATTTATATAGCTTAGACTAACCTGAGAAGATTGAATTGATTCAGCCTTAGGCTTTTTGATTATCTGTATTTAGCCCCAAAGATTATATAGCCTCAGGCCAGGAGTTCACGTTTAGCTAATTATTTCAGTGTTTCCTCTAAGATTTTTTTTTTAGGGCCAGGACATCCCAGAAGAAAGTCCCCCATCCTGTAGGTGTGGCCCACATCCATGGTTTCTAGATGAATGACTTACCATTTGGCCATACTGAAAGACCTGCTGTTTGACTCTACCCAGCTTATCAACAAAACCCAGATTCCTGTTCATTTGCGGCTCTACATTATTTAACATTCCCCCAACTTTACCAGTCACAATTGTGTTCTTTCAGGTCATTGTTAAAAATGTTCTATTGCAAGCATTATGGAGCCTTCTGTAAACACATCTACTAATGATTCCGTGTTTACAATTACATTTTAAGATTTATTAGCTAATTTTAATCAATGTAAGGTCATGCTGAATTTGAATTATTTTAGATTCTTAATCATTTGGAACCAAATCAAATACCTTAGAGAAGTATGTTATGTCGACACCACTACCTTTGTTAACCAAGCATAGTATTATCAAAAATGTTATCAAGATAGTGATCTAGTTCTCATAAATTGCAATGCTAATATATTACCACTACTAATTACACAATCCTGCTTTAATTTTTTATGAATTGAGTCCTTTTTCAGCAGTTCCATTATTCTGCCTGAATTTAATGTAATCCTGACAGACTATTTAATTCAAGGCACTACGTTTACCCTTTTTATATACAACCCAAGCTTTTTTCTATTTCTCTGTAACTTGCAAAGTATTCCAAGATTCAATTAAAAAAAAAAATCAATATTAATGGTAACAAGAGCTCCTTGGTATGGGCTTTTAAAACTCATTTGCCAGTTATCCATGTTCTTTCTATTTAAAATGGTTAACTTGCATAGTTGCCATTTCATAGCCTCTCTGTAATTATGGTTGAAATGGAAAGATATTTTGCCATTAGATGCTTTATTACACGTGACAGCTTTTCTTCAGATAGAGAAGAAAAATATTTATTGAGTAACTTTGCTATTTCTGGATTAATAGTGACAATTCTACTATTTCCATCTAGTGACCAACTGATATTTTTGCTGCAACATTTTTGGTCTTGAATAGCACCTCCTTATTGTCCTTAACTCTGCCACTCAGATTTCTTCTGGTGTTCTTTTGCTTCCTTTAGTTTTCCACAATTCCTAGTTTCTAAGCACCACTTCCTCTTTCTCTATTTGTTACGTACGATTCTGTCACTCTACACAAACCCCACCAACCAATAGCTGCATATGCTGGGCCTATAAGGCCCCTGCCAGATTTTAATTTATGCAAGGGGAGGAATTTGAGGAATTTTGTTCCACATCCAAACAATCATGTGTCCTGCCATGCCAGAGTGTAAACATCTGGGGAGCTCCCCAATCCCCGGTTCATGAGCAGCATGGGACCAGGGCCTTCCCCAGTCCCCAGCTGCAGGTATCCCAGCACGAAAGCGGTGTGCATGCAGTCAGGCACTAGGGAGCTGTCCAGTGACCAGCTCCATGCACAGCAGTGCATGTGCACCCAAGGGCAAGAAAACTCCCCCTGCATGTGCCCTGGTGTAGAAACAACTCACATGCAGCTGGGGACCAGGGAGCTCCCTCATATCCAGCTTCTGTGCCAGGGTATGTGCAAGCTAGTCAAAGAGTTCCCGTATCCCCAGCTGTCCATGCTGCAGATCTACCATTGGGCTGTACAGCATGGCTTTAAATGGCCCTGTATTAGAAGCACCCATCGGCTACCAACGTGTGGATATTTAAAGTCACACTATGCAGCCCAAATGCTGGGTTGCATGCCAAATGTTCAAAGTAAAGCACATGGAATGTTTTTGTGGTTGGTTTGCCATTTTACTGTGTAGTAACCTGGCCAAATGCATGGCATGCCGCAATTTACAGAACAATTAGCACATTAATTATGATATAAATGCAACAAGAGCCTTAAGCCAGGCAACCTTTTCTACCCACCCCCTGCCACAAGCTGCAAATCTTCATATCCCTCAACAATCAGCAGATAACGAGGAGGGAATGGATGGAATCCAGCAGATGGTACAACCATGGGGACACATCTCTGCTACCCTGACTGCAATGTGCTGCAGATTGCCTGAGCTCCTGCAGGCTGGATCTAGTCTCTTCATGGGCTGTAGGTTGCCCATCCCTGCTCTAAGCATACTAGCACAGCTTTCTTTCTCAATTGCGGATTTTTAGCCATCTAATAATACATTCCAAAATAGTTTTATGTTTTCTCATTTTTTCACATTTCCCAGTTTAATCCTGCCTTCTTCCCATCCCTCCCGCCCCCTCCACCTCAGGTGATTTGGCTCAATCATTTTTAGTTTTAAAAAATGAAACCTCTCTTTTAAAGCACCAGCCACATACAGTGCTTTATAGGGCCTGATTCTTTTCAGATAACAAGGGTCATCAAATTACAATCACTTGAACCAGATCAGTCATTAGTTTCTCTGACAAGTTCCTTTATCTGTTGAGATGAGATTTACTATGGAATCATCTAGGTTGTATACAATACTTCCCAAGTTAGAAAATTGTTGTCTATAATAAAGATGTTTCAGTATTAGCAGAATAAGACGTACGTTACTCAGCAAGTTCCTGTGAATTCAGTTGTTTTTCTTGCATGTTACAGAAAGGTGCTTTGGAAGCTGATAATCCTGCTTTTTAGTGTAATTTGGTCTGTGGCAGGCAGCATCAGTATCTCATCTCATGCTTTACTTGTTAGAGCAGTGGTTTTCAACCTTTTTTGAACTCTGACAGCCTGCAAGGGAAAAGCTAGTTTTCCACATTTTTCTCTTTTTAAATCCATTTTTAAAGTTGCTGATTCATTTTTTAAGTTTGTTTGTGACCCTTTAATACATTCTTGTGACCCATATTTGGGTTGCAACCTATGGTTTGAAAAATGCTGGCACATAAGTGTAAAGAATATTTGGTTTTGAGCTGTCAGTGATTCAGAAGCTGATAATGCCACTTGTGGCCAAAGGCTGTTTCCCCTCCCATTTTACTCACTTGATCTGTCATAAAAATCACTAGTGGTAATCAATTTACTATTCCAGTCATAAGGTATCAGCAACACCAACCAAATTTCTACATTGTGATGAGCCTGTTTAAAGAACACCAACAAATACTGCACTTCAGACTAATAAAAGCCAAGAACTACTACAAACGCAAGCACTGTCATCTTACCAGCAGATTTGTCTCTTGTTCGGCTTCTGGTACGTAAGGATACTGAATATAAAACATGTCATTTCGTACCATCTTCTTTCTCATTCTACAGGGGCCCTCTGTCATCTCCAACATCCATTTATCCAGATGAGAGCCAATGGGAGGCCCCCACAGCCCTCGCTCCCGTAACAATTCATACTCAATTTGAGACCACTCTTCTGTTACATATTTTAATGCATTTTGCTGGCGCTGTAAATAGAGAGATATTTACGTTTACAGGCAAGTCAGAATAATATTTTAAGAGCAGTTCATGTGTCAGTGGAACAGTTGTGGTTAAGTGACAAAATTATAAAGCAATTTGAAATTTTAGATGATTTTGAATCTCTCTCTTGGACTTTCCACGTACACATATAATGCAAATATTAAGTAAGCTGCCAGTGTTATATTGCTTATTGATTCCAAGTGCTTGGTCCTTCAGGAAGCTAATTACTCTCATTTATAGGAGTTAAGCAGCCTGCTAATCATATCTGCTTAGAAGGAAAAATTAAATTTTGGTAATTTCATTTCAAGAGAAGCAAGGGTATTTTTTTTATGGATCACATTATTTTTCTTTGGGGCTGTCACAAACTAAAATCTCAAAGTCTACTTCAGACAAAAAGAAAAAAAAAAAAGACCTTTCTAACTGGTGTCTGATGCATGTAAATGAAGAAATTGCCTAGGTGTTTTGTGGATGCTTCAGTTTTGCAAGCACCCTTACTGTGGATTATTTATATACAAATGCTTAAAGAATAAATAATTTTGGACTTCCATCTTCAGTATGATCATTATAAATATTAGAACACTGTAAACATAAAATTATTTTATAATTCATCTATCATATGGATGAACATAATTTAGATGATAAAATTCAGTGTCTGGATAACTATTTCAGACTATGTATTCCACTTACTAAGATATGGAGGTGGGGCTGAATAAACAGGTTTCCTTCGTATTTATAAACTGAAATAGTCACGATTTTTTTTTAAAACCTGATGCATAACATTTCAGTACAAGACAGCATGTATCCATGGAAAGGAGACTGGAATGGGAATCAGTCCTGACTCTGCTACTAACCTTGTGTCAAAGGGGAAAATGCTTCATTTCTCTGTGCAAACATTACCATCCCTTATGCTCTCTCCTTTTTCTATTTACATGTAAACCCCACAGGACAGGACTTCTTTTACTATAAGTATAGCATCTTAGATACAGTATGTCATTCTTTAAGAGGACAAAATCTTATTCCTCGCCAATTCTCTAAACCTTACCTCTTGATGCTCTTTATACTGCATATCTATAAGGTCTCGAACTACAGCAATGTGAGTAAACATCCACTGGGAAATTTCCTAATACAAAGAAAAAAAATACATAAGGTACAATTTTATGACAGTAGATTTCTGTTGGAAATTATGAATAAAATACCTTGTTATGTCAGACATGAAAAAGGATCTTCTTAGAAGTATATTTATTTCAAACCATGTAAAGCAATCATATTTTTTTAGTTTTGAAAATTAATCTTGAGTATATGTATGTTGCTATCAGCCTAAAAGAACCTCTAAATACTTTGAAAATATTTCAAGTACATTACCATATTTACTTGACCATAACACAAGGTCCCTCTGCCAATCAGCCTGCGGAAAAAAGCCCCTTGTCTTATAGTTGCATATGAAGCAGAGGGGGAGCAGGTGGCTGCTGGGGCCAGAGTCAGACCCAAAGCAGCTTCCCGCCACCCCCTCCACCTTCCCTCTATAGCTTCTGCCTCCCCATCCCCCTTCTTACCTTCTCATTACAGTCAGGTGCAACTGGGCTCTGACTTGGGCTGGGGTCTCTCCCAGGCACAGAGCACATGGAAACTCTTTCCCCTGCCACACCAATCATCAGTGCCAACACTGCTACATTACCTGCCTAGCCAATCAGCAGCACTGACACTACCTTATGGCCAGGCAAGAGGTGAGCTTTCATGTGCTGTGCTCTGGGACCTGGGACAGGGCAGCCCGAGCAGTGTCTGACAGTAAGGCGTGGGGAGCAGAAGGGGAAGAGGCAGAGACTGGGGGAGCAAGGGGAGAAGAGACAAAGATTGGGGAGAGTAGGGGGAAGGGCAGAGGCTGTGGAGAGCTGGTGGGGTACAGGTGGCAGGAAAGCTACATGGAGAACAGGTAGGGCAGAGGGCAAGGGGGCCACCTGACCATCCCCAACTTTCCCCCCAGCCATTGCTTTCTCTTCTGTAGCAGTGAGGAGTTGGATTCAAGACAAACCTCCAATACTTAGATTCTATACCTGGGAAATTATAAGAAATTTATACATTTTCCATATATAGAATCTAATTATTGGGGATTGTCTTATATTCAGAGTCATCTTGCATTCAAATAAATACGGAATGTATGGTAGCGATTACCCACAACAGCAAAGGGGACACCAAATTCAAATAAACGTCTTAAAACATACTGCAAACTAGTCTTGCACTGCTCTGTGGGGGAAAAAATACTGTAGAGAAGCATTTATTATTTTTTTCAACATAATTTTTGTCTGAGAAAATAAATATCACAATATTGTTAATTAAAAACAAAAAAAAAAAAGCAGAAATAGAGGGACATCTACTTTGTCCTTCATGGGCTGGTTTCACTTTACAGTGGGATTCTACAAGTTGGAGCAATGTTCTAGCATCTATTGTAGAGAAACACTTAGGCAGACAAGGTTCCTTGGGTGAATTTGATATCTTTTATTAGACCAACCCAAATAGTTGCAGAATATTTATTAAGCAAGTTTTCAGGTTCAAAAACCCTTCGTCAGCCTAAGGAAGTTTCAGCAGTTGGTGTGTGCTCTTCCTGGATGGAATGAAAAGTAAAGAAGCCAGGGGCTGGGCTGGGGAGTCAGTTGCCAGGCAGATTATAACGTATCAAAAATCCAATGTCTATGTTTAGTCCCTGATCTCTAGTATCCAGCAGGTTGATGAAATGGAGCTCATAGGCTCGTCTCTGGGAAGTGTTGTGTAAGTTTCCCTTGAGGATCAGGACTGAGAGATTGGAGAGAGAGTGGCCCTCCTGTGAGAAATGTGCCCCCACCAGTAACTGGGTATTTCTGTCTTTGATGGATTTCCGGTGTGCGTTCATTCTGGTGCACAGTTGCTGTTTGGTCTCTCCTACATATTTTCCATCAGGGCATTTGGTGCATTGGATGAGGTATATTACATTTCTGGAGGTGGAGCTGTAAGATCCTGGGATGCTGATGGCTCTGTTGTGGGGTGTAGTAATTGTGGGGGTGGTGAAGACGTGTTGGCAGGTTTTGCATTTCTTGTCATGGCACGGTCTGGATCCTTTTGGTGTGTTCTGGGCTTGAGGAAGTTTGCTTGTGGTGATGAGGTTGGCGAGGTTCGGTGCTTGTTTGAAGGCTAGGATGGGTGGCTCTGGGAAGCTTGCTTAATAAATATTCTCCAACTATTTGGGTTGGTCTAATAAAAGATATCAAATTCACCCAAGGAACCTTGTCTGCCTATGTCCTTAGACCAACACGGCTACAACCTAAACCCCAGAGAAACACTTAAGCATATGTGTACTTTTGAGCATATGCGCAGTCCCACTGACAGAAAAAACAAAAGCTCACTGCTTAATGTTACATATATGCTTGAGCATAACCCACAGGGCTTTCTAGTAGAAGTTACAGAGCAAGTTTGAACATAAGGAACAACAACAACAAAAATTAACAATAACATTTTGAATGATCCTCTACCCTACATGGTATTGACCGCATATAATAAACAGAAGCTGCCAGATTTTTCTCCCAAGTATCTGCATGCCATAATTAAAACAAATTAAAAGTACCTGGGTGGAAAGATTATGTTTGTGGAGTCCACTTTCCTTTCGGTTTCTCCTTGATCCAGTTAGCTTGGAAAGGCCAAATCCACTGCTGACCCGGGAAAGCTTGGACTGTGTGGTTGGAACTAAAGCTTCCCCTCTACTGATGCATTTTCTCTCATGGACTAAAATATCAAAGACCACCAGGGTTACTTCTTAAATAGAATTAAAGCCATGTAAAATCCAGAACTACTTTTTAAGAGTAACCATCAACACTTGTATGCAGCTGGAAAATATTAACCACAAGCCAAAGAGGCAGTACAAGTTTAAACACTGATAGATGCAAGTTGCATCATTGGGGTAGGTTTTATGATATGATGTTGGTTTGCTGTACTAGCAGCCTTGCTTCTTTGAAGTTAATAGTCCCTACTACTAATGCCTTAACTTAAACCAGACTGGAGAATTGAACAGTACTACAGTTGGAGTGTCACAGCTGCAGACGAAACAAAATTTGCTGATACCAAACCTCTGGCTGCAAACAAGACTAAATTTGCTCACAAAACATCCCAAACCTCTGACCTCTAATAGCGTTTTTGTAAAAAGTTATATGCCAATATGCTTTTTAATCAAAACAATTGTGGAGATACATACCAACAATTAAGACTAATAATGCTAGTTCCACTCTGGGACTTTATTATTAATAGTCATTTACCTTATAAAGGATAGTACAAGAATTAATAACAGTCAACCTAGTTATATTGAAAATGAGCCTTCGTGTTCTGTATGTTCATTTGACAAAGATAACTCCATAGATGTAAAACATTTTTAAAGTGTTTGATGTTATACCTCATGACATTACATAGTATCACTAAAGTACATGTTAAACAGATTAAGAACAGATTTAAAAAAGTAGAAGTCAGTAAAGGACCATCAAAAATGAGGGCAATAGATATCTTGGTCTGAAGAATATATGCTATGATTTGTGAAAGCAGAACATAGTAATGTAAGTGTACATACACCAAGTTAATTATTAAAGGTCTAATACATAAGCTCCAATCCACTGTACAGAAGATACCACATCAACGTGATATAATTTAGTAACGGAAAAATCATCATCCTCTTACCCAAATGATTTTGCCAGCTTTTTAAACTTGCTTCTTCAATACATGGTCTTGCTACCACTATATCTACTTGGCCACGGTCATTGACGGGTAGTGTTACTTTGAATGCTTCTTCTAAAACCTGTTTCTTACTGTGAATCAGCTCTGTCCATACTCTGTTTACGGCTTTTAAAAGAAGCTGGCGACCTAAAAAAATAAAAAGATCACACAAAGTTAATTTTCCCCAATAATATCTATTTCAGTAATTTTATAATAAGCAATTATGAGACAAGTAAAGAATTCACACACCATAAATAAAAAAGTATCTTACAAATGTGCCTGCCCCTAACATGCACATATCTCATGTAACCAGACTGCATTTTCCTCAAAATTTATTATTTGCAAATATTTGATTTTTTTTGGGGGGGGGGGGGGGTCAAATTCTATAGACTAAAAACAAAAAAACAAAAATCAAGTGCTTCTGAACTGTTATCATTCCAACTCTGTTCATGAATTTTCAAATAAGACGCACAGTTTGGTTTTTGTTTGCTGATTGGATGAGTGAGCCAATGACTGTTAAATGACTGTTCGCAGAAAAAAAATATGGTAGTTGTTCAGATCTTTTTAATCCCTATTGTCACTCTGGTGCTAGTAATCTTATTTTCTGAATCAACCTCCCAATTCACTTTAACTACGAAACTTAATTTGATACTTTTAAAACCTCTTCAGATTTGTTCCTGTATAAACCGGACACGCTTATCTTTTTTTAACCTGTGGCAGTATTCCTATTTTTACTTGTATGGCTGTGATGTTCTTCTAGAGAGAGACTCTACATGTTGTCTCTACTTTCTATCAATTAATGAAAACCCTTCAAGCTAGTGTATCAAAAGTTGAGTCATCAACCATACTTTTCTTCTTGATTCTACATCTTATCATTAGTTTGCCTGATGGGGCACTCTGTGCCCTACGGACATTCCAGGGTACACATGGTACAAGAAATAATCGCTCAGACTTAAAGGTCTCACATTTTAAAACAATAATTTTGAAGTCAGGAATGTCAAACATGTGGCCTGTGGAGCTGCTTCATCTGGGCTACTAGCAGGCCAGGGAATTTGGGGTTGTGGCTAGCAGGGCGAGGACCTGCCATAAAATCTGCAGCTTAGTTGTCACATCAGTACCTTGCTGGTAGGGGGCTCAATTAGAGCTGTGCCAATATAGCCTTGCTCACCCTGTAGCTGTTTGGCCCATGGCTATTTGCCTCACCACCACTGCCACAGCATGCAGTTGCTTAGCCCATGGTCACTTGTCTTGCTGCTTATTCCTTGGATCTATCCTGTGAGAAGCTCCGTGATCTAGATCTGGCTTGGGAGCACAGTACGAGTTAGACACTGCTCCCTTAAGTGATCTGAACTCAAATGTATGCGGAAAGGATTTAGCTTAGTGCAGGGGTGGGGCAAAATACAGCCCGCAGTCTGAATCCAGCCCCCCAGGCCATTCACCGCGGGCCATATTTTGAATTAATATTTATCTGCCCCTGGCTGCCTGTCAAAGATGACAGGAGCCAGGGGCAGCAGGACCCAGGGGGAGCTGGCATCAGAACTAAACAGCTGCAGCAGCAAGACTGGCCTGACCCCGCCCCCCCAGCCCCGCTCACCTTGAGCCCCGGCCAGAAGCCTCTGCCTAGCAGGGGCTTCTGGAGGCTTCTGGCTTGGGACTGCTCCTGCCTCCCTGCACCAAGGGAGATGCAAATAAGAAGGGGGGGGAAGGAAGGCAGTGGAGGACTGTGGGCAATAGCCCCAGTCCTCAGGGCCAGCCAGGCCGGCTCCTGCAGTCCCAGCAGTGGCTGCATCTGGGAACCATGTGGTGCCAGTGGGCGTGGGGGGAGCAGCAAAACAGCTGTGGCAGGCAGGGGAAAGGGGCAGTGAGCAGGCATGCAGAGAACAGTGACACCTGGGCGGGATCACAGGGCTCACTCCAGTGTACAGGGGCCTGTGCTCCTGCCGCCCTGCAATGGGCCCCACCAATGCTGGCCCCAGCGCACTGGTGTGTGCCGTGTGCTCCTGCCCAGGTGTCTCTGTGCTCTGAGTGCCTGCTCTCTGCCCCTTCCCCCTGCCTGCCACAGCCATTTCGCTGCTCCCCCTATGCCTGCTGGAACCACGTTGTTCCCAGATGCAGCCACTGCTGAGACTGCAGGAGCCAGCCCTAAAGACTGGGGCGATTGCCCACAGTCCTCCACTGCCTTCCTCCCTCCCCCCGCCTCCTTATCTGCATCTCCCTTGGCCAAAATATTTTTTGAAATTAAATTAATTAATGTTGTAGTATATTTGAATTTTAGACTATAATTTCGTATTTTTGTGATACAGAGTTGACAAAACCCCTTGCTGAAATGAGTAATTCCAGGAGGCAATGGGAGGGACTTCTGGTGGCAAAGGTCAGGGGCTAGAGGGTGGGACTTCTGGTCCTCAGATGGTGACCAGGCAATGGGGCACCTGTCAAGGGGCAGGGCTACCCATGCGGTGCTCAATGGCTTGCCAAAAATCAGTAAGCGGCCCTTTGCCCGAAATAATTGTCCACCCCTGGTTTAGTAGGTAGTAACTGGGCTGGAATGGGACAAATTAGAGCAGAAGTGGGCAATTATTCAGGCTGGAGGGCCACTTAGGAAGTTTTGGGGAGCTGTTGAGGTTTAGGTCACCTTCTCTCCACCCTCCAGCTCCCCCCCACCTCAAGCAGCTCACCAAAACTCCCTAAAGTCACTGTGCTCCATGTCTGGACTGGGTGGCTAGGATTGAGACTGCAGGCCGGTGGGGAGCAGTACCTAGACAGGCAGGGTGAGCTGGGCCTGGGATTGCAGAGCAGTGACAGCATGGGGCCGGGGCAGAGCCAAAATCCACTCCTTCCACAGCCCTGTGACAGGTGCTGGTTCTGCAGGCAGGGGCATGCAGGGAGCGGATCATGGCTCTGCCCTGGGCCCTGACCTTGTGCCATGTAACCCTGGGGTCTTCATGGAGACCAGCTGAGACCCACACAGGCAGGGCAGATGCTATGGGGCCGTGGGCAGGGGGAGCTGCATCCAGGAGCAGGATGGGCTGGGTCTGAGATCTTGGTGACAACATGGGGCCAGGGCCCAAGACAGAGCCACCATATGCTCCCTGCATCCTCCTGCCTGTGGAACTGGTGCCCATAGCAGGGACATATGGGCAGCAGATCATGCCTCTGCCCTGGGCTCCAGCCCTGTGCTATCATTGCCCCATGATCCCACCCCCACCCTCCCACCTGCAGCCCCATCCCATCCCATCCCCCAACTGTGCACCCTGCCTGTGTGGGTCCCACTCCTGGCAGTGGGTGCAAGGTGGACAGGCTGGGGCACCCAGGCAGGAGGGTTGAGTCCAGCAGCAGTGGCAGCCAGAAGGAGCGCCCCCATCACCAAGGCTACAGGGAAGCGAGTCAAGCCACCATGCTTCCCCAACCCTGTTGCTTACCTGGGAGCTGCAGGACTGGCTGCACGAGTCGGCTGCCCCCTGACCTGGGCTGGGCAGGGCTGAGGGACCTGCCAAAGGCTGAACAAGATCCCTTAGTGGACCAAATCTGACCCACAGGCTATATTCTACCCATCCCTGGATTAGAGGGATGGGAGGGATGGGCAGAAATTGCCAAGCTTCTGGGGAGAGGAAATGAGGAGGTGGGAGATGGGGAGCTAGGCAGAGAGAGAGAGAAAGGGGAAAGAGGAACAAGAACCTGTGCCCAACACAGCATAGAACAGAATGTAAGACTGCCAAGTCTCAATAGTTTTCTACTATCGGGAAACAACAGTGGCAAATGGCAACCCACTAGCAGAGGGTTTCCATTGCCCTCTAATCCTGTCCCACATAGTGAATGGCTACTTAGTTACTTATCAGTTTCTCTAACAGCTTAAACATCAAGAGGTCTGTGCTACTTCTCAGGGTTCCAATCTTGCTGACAAACCACATGGATGTTATTATGATGCAAGCCAAAAAATAGCTGTGATAAGTTTAAAAAACAAAATCTAGGACAAAAAAAAATCACATCCTCTAAACCAGCGTTTCCCAACCGGTGTGCCGCGGCATTTTGGGCTGGAACCATGTCCGCTGCCTGGTGCTGCCATGGCTCTAGCCAGTGATTCAAACGCCACGCCACCCACTTCCTGCCACTCACTATCCCCCCTCCCCCCACTCCATGATGTTCAGTCACTCACTTCCCCGCCGCCACACCATCGCTTGGCCAGTGTGCCATGGGATGGGGGAGGCCATGTAAGTGTGCCATGGGGTGAAAAGGGTTGGGAAACGCTGCTCTAAACATAAATGTTGTTAAATTAAACACTCAGAAAGGTTAGAAATGCTAAAAATAAAACTGCATCTGTAACTTTAGTTCCCCCCCCCCCCCCCCCCCCCCCCCCCCCCCCGCCTCATACACAGTTTGATGAGTCTTTAATTACATGACAACATTCCAGATGGGAAATGCTGCCTTAATGAGTAGCTGTACATAGTTTTATTTTTCCCCTCCCTGCTCATAAATACGGCACTGTGCATTACTGACCAAACGCTGGTTACACTCTACTCAGAAAACAATGTTACTATTTTATTAAGGGCTTTCCTATGACGTGAAACATCTGAGTAGTTTGCACACTATTTTATCTTCATAACACTACTGTAAAGTGAGGGGGTGATATCATCTCCCTTTAAAAGATGGGAAGCTAAGTGAAAGAATAATTAAGGTTGAGTCCACTAACTTTGGGCATGCAATTTGAAATGCCTTGGATCTTGCTTCTCAGAGTACCCAAAATTCTATAACACTACACAAATTCAAAGCACACAACCCATTAATTTTCGTTGTAGCTTTGAATATTCAACTGCTCTACAAAATGCACAGCACACAAATTAGTGATCACTCATGAAATGGCTGGCTTAAGTAACTTGCCTACCATTATGTAGGAACTCAAAGATAGGCCTTCAATCCAGTTCTCCAAAGTTGTAACCCGGGGTCAGCAACTTGCAGGCCAGATCCAGCCTGAGTAGCTACTGGATCCAGCCTGTGGAGCTAGGTTTTGGTGGCATTGGACAGGAAGGACGTTGTCTGTGCTGCGCTGCGCTGCACTGCACCGCACCACACTGAGCCTGGGGCAGCTGGGTAGCAGGGAGCTTTCTGTGCCATGGCATAGATGGGTGGTGAGAGAAGCAGCAGTGGCAGCCCAGTCCTAGTACCGGTTTACCTATAATCTGCGCTGGGTCATTCTGGCCTGCCATTGCAAAACATTCCCCAGGAGCTGGTCTTAACCATAAAAATATCCTCTTTACCTCTAACAATCCCTCTGCCTCATTCAGTCCATCCCTTTCAACTTCTCTAACAAACAAGGCAGTGCTGTACAGACAGCAGTCTACTTTACGATGCAATTGTGATTGATTAGCTGGTCTATTATTTGCACTGAAAGAGGAGGGGTCTCACGTAACATAAAACATATTATGTGACTCTGTAACTAAAGGATATAATATCTATGTACAGCCAACCTTGATTTTAACCTACTGTATGCATGTATCGTCTTTAGGAATGCTCATCTCCTTGACTCATTTTCCATAAGGGTTGTTTCTAAGACATGGATGACAGGAGATCACTGATGAGGAATAGGCATCCCTAACCAAGAATGGGTTGGCGCATCTCTCTCCAGGCTCAGCGTTTACTAGGCAAGTCAAGTTTACTTATTGTCCTACAACAATTAATTCGTATCTTCTTGTCTTCCCATTTCAACTCTTCATGTATTGTTAGAGGAACCTTTGAGCTAATGCTCATCCGTGATAGTTTCAGTTTCCCCTTCTGGACCAAGTTAGCAGGTTGTTTCCATTGAGTGACTGACAACTGCTGTTTCACTGAATCTTATGACTAATTCTTAAAAATTTTTACCTCTGCTTTTCAAAATCTTGTTGACATACAAGTATGGTCTGCACTCAGAATTACATATTTACATAGATTATATCAACAATAGCCACAACATACTACTGTTATTTTAATGTTTTTTATATCTCTGTTTATACTTTGCAACTCCGATTCAGTTATTCTATTAAATGCAAATCTATCCTAACTTCTGACTGACTGCAGACTAAGGCTAACCACCTCTCTAACCAGAAAAAGATTGAAAATATCTCAGAACTGGGATTAACTAGTAATAGATGGGATAAGTTAGTAAATGGGATAATTTGGTAAAATTACCCTGGTTGCTTCTTTCTCAATATTTTTGTGCAGTGTTTTGCATTTTTAATAATGCCTACCAGTTCAACTATTCAAATATTTTCTTACCCAATCCCCCAAAAAAGAAAAAGGGAAAAAAGATTGGTGATAGAGAGGGAAGAAAGAAGGAAGGAGAATAACAGCATTCTGGAAATGAGGTTTATTAACAGAAATCTGAGCAGTGATCATCTTTTTTATTACCTTCACTAACATCCTGACTGTAGACTCCATCTGGTTCTATGTCAGAAGGGATCATAATGTGCCAAGTTGTCATCCTGGCTTCTGCTTCCAGTCCAAACCCATCCACATTGCTACAAATATACAGTGAATTTAGAACAAAAAGGAGACGACAGGATTTAAATCAGAGGGGGCAAATCTTGCTGTGACATCATATGGGATTCAGGTATACTACTGTGTGATCAGAACTATACTTCTGATCCCTCCAAAATAGTGATATACAGCCTTAATCTCTACAGCAATTCTGTGATGGGGCTAGACTGTTCACTCAAGAAAGGGAGGGGGATGGCACTTGTACAACATCGTAAATGGAAAAGCAGTAGACTGCTTCTCACTTCCCTGCTTCACTGGAACCCAAATATATAAACTAGGAAATTCTCTAACGAAAATGAAAATCCAGGAAATTCAAGTTGGTGCTTTTCACCTTCACAATAGTATATTATTTTGTCAAGCAGTTCCACATCTCTGAAATATCTTATTTAGGGTTGCTTCCGGCATAAAGAGAATGGATTGATAATGCTGTCTGTTCTGGATGGCCGATTTAAGCCCAATTGTATTTAATCAATGTTATAAGCCCAAGTGTGAAAAATGATGCACAATAAATGATTCAATAAAAACAATAAATAAATAAATAAAAATGGTAACCCTTCTTTCCATTTATAAAAAAACATTATTTCAATAATCAATTACATATGAAAATGATAGCATTGTCATTGCTTTCTGATATGTGATGGCACTATCCTGAAAGCAGTTTACAGTGGGTGCATATACATGTGGTGCTACGGTGACATAGCCTCCACGGGCAAAAACTGTGATGCTGCAGCTATGCCACTGTAGTAACACACTCCCTCAGTATCACATCACTACGGCGACATAACAGATAAAAATAACTCTGCACTGCATGCATGGTGCAGTACGGGGTGTTACTGTGCTGTCATTTAGTACTTCCAAAAGGAAGTAGTAATGACGGTGCAGTGACAACGGCACCACTGAGGCACATGTAGACATGTCCACTGTTATGGTTTAATGAAGCACCTGGCAAACAAGACACACGTATGCCAATATTTTTAAATAGCTGTGTAAAAGGAGATGAGAATATACTCCTCAGACTATGAAATTCAATTCATGAAGAACTGTTTTCAATTGGTTTACAGTTCATTGACATCAGAAGTTATGAATAAATATCCATAATTTGCCAACTATTATTCAAAATGGTCCAAGTCCAAGCCGAATAAGGGAGAAAAAGGGACGTGTTCTAACAATTAATTTTAAGGCAAAATATTTCACAAGACTGACTCCAGCACAAATTTTACTCTGCAGCACTTACCTTCCTACATGCAGATTAATCAAGCAATGGGCTAGACAGCTGATAAACTCCTGATCATGGTTCCCAGGCCCCAGAATTAAGTTTCTGTTTACTGTAAAGACCCTTAGAGAATCGAGGAGAGCAACTTGCTGAGGGACAGTTTTGTGTGCCCTGGAGAACTGATACAAGATGGTCCTATTCAGGCAGTGATAAATAGCATCCAACGATAACCCCTGAGATCTTCTTTTTGACTGATGGAAAGTACAAAACACAATCAATAAAATGGCAGACAAAATCCCCATACAAACTGACCTGCACTGATTTTTCAATAACCTTTACCTTAATAAAATATTCTTGGTACTGATTAACAACCCTCACCTGTCCCAATATATATTAATGCTTCTTTACCCTTTACACTGAGAATGGAAATTACATACGCACCACTGAACTGATAAACCTTTTTTTTTTTTGTTTATTTTTTACTGTACCTGGTATAAATACCCATCTTTTATTGAAATGCTCTTCTCTAATTTCTAATAGCAAAGCTCCTCAATGAACCTGGTGTGGGGGAGCGTTGAAGAACAGGAACCTTTAACTTCCTACAGAAACCTTCCCCAAAAGGGAAGGTTGTAAGCATTGTACTTAACTGTTCCACACTAGAAAACTGATCTGGGACATGTAAACACCACCAAGCCAGGTTTCCCTGAAGAAAAAGAGCTAATTAAGTAAAACTGTCAAGAGAATTGTAAGTTAAGCACTCTGTACTCAAACCAGCAAGTCCTGTGTCCATGCAATAAGACTCTGAAAGACTGAACCTTAAGGGTGCCAATACAGGAGCCCAGAAGCTACTCCGGCATACTGTAATTACAGCGTATTGGATCAGACTCGATCCATTTTGCTGGACTGTGGCAATTACTGCACTCTAGTAAGCCTCTGTGTCTTGTGAACCAGCGTCCCCATGCTTCAAAATGGCAGTGGAAGTACTTTAACTAAAGTTCATTTGTTGAGCTTTAGATAAAGCACCCCACCATCATTTTCAGGTGCAGGGACACTGATACACGAGACGCTCCTGGCACTTCAATTGGAGCGGCTCTTGGAGCTGGTCTAATGCCCCCACCCCATCCCCACGACATGTAAAAATGCCCTAGGATGCTGCAGTTCCTTCAGTTATGACTACATGGTTTGCCATGTCCGTACTTGGAATCCCTAATAGATGACAAAATGAAAACCACCTTAGGCAAGTGAAAATTTATTTGGATGGTTACAAGGCATAAAAAATGCCCATTTTCTGCTTTGGTGCCTTTTACAATCTTTTAAAAATATCATGCCTAGATAGGGTAATAAAAACAGCTGTTACCTGTGCAATTAGCTGGATTATGAAGTCTACAAGAAGCTTGGATTCTTTGTTGAACATGCCCTGCCAGAGCTTATCTACTACACGTTGTGTAAAATAAAACACATTGTTCACCAACACATGGTAATTTCCCCCAGTTGTAATAGGCAGAGATGCATCTTCACCTAAGTTAGAAAAGTAAAACAGAAAACATCTTGATTCAAGCAACAAACCCACACATCTCTCACCCTCCAACATGTTCAGCACATCCAAAAGCTTTCTGAAGATAAATTTCTCTACTTTCCACAATATGGAGAAAACCCTATATTCATTTAAATAAAATTATCAGTCAAACAAAAAGAGCTAAATTTTGTCTACAAGATATTGTCACAATTCATCTGAGGCAAATTAATAAGTGACATTTCTAATGGGCAGTGAAAACATGTTTATCTATGTACAAGGAAGGAGGAAGAAAACCCAAATCCTAAATATGTATATTAAAAGATGACTTAGTATTTGCTGGACAACAAGGAAAGCAAGACTATTTTCACAAACATTTCATAAACAGAGGTTTTACATGTTCCCTATATTTCCTTCCTAAACCGAGATATCCCCAAAAGGAAAGGACGAAGTCAGGCAAATACAATTTCATCTCCTCAAACTTGAGTTCACAGATTAATATTACTACTGCAACTCATCTAAGAGGTGAAAGAGAATCTGTATGGACAATTGGTCTTTCCTTTGCTTATCTTTGTTTAGCACATACCAACAAGGTCTATCCAGACCCATTCAATATTGAATCTTAAACCAGATGGAAAGAAATCAAGGAAATCTGAGGATCCCAGACAACAGGGAGCATTGTCTTGCCACAAACTCCTCAACAAGTTTTTTGGGGTTTTTTTGTGGATAAGCTTTTACAGAGTCTCATTCTGAAATAGATGAGTCTATAAACCTATTCCTAGTAAAAGGCAATTCCTTTCCATCTATGACTGGACAATGCTAGTCTATTATCACTTTCCTTTGGAGACCAACAATATCCATCAATAATGAATCTTGATATTTCTTTGTTGAGTTTCTCCCCCACACGCAAGATTTAGCCCTGGGGACCCATAGCTATTACTACTATTTTAAAAAATAAGTTAAATTTATGACAAGCTCATAACAGGGAAATATATCTCTATTTTACCCATTAAATACTGGGCTTTATTAATCTCCAGTGCTACTTTTTACGCATAAACTAGGATACTTTTGTGTATGTAAAAGGGTCAAAAGACAGATAAAATAGACAAAAAAGTAAAAAGGAAAAAAAAGAAAAAAGGAAGAGTCATAAAATAAATGCTTGGACGTGTTTCTTGCTTGGCTACAGAATTCACCACCAACAAAAACCAATCTCAGCTGGAAGTACTTTTACGATCTGTTGACATAGCAGCCAAAAGTTCCCAGCTCTTTACATGTATTTATTATTCATCTCCAAATTAAAAATCCTTCTCAGATACTATTTCCTAAAAACAGTTGTACATTAGGGAAGTGAAAGGTTAAATGATTAATCATTTAACCAATATGCCAACTATTGTTTAGCTTGGGGCGGGCGCAGTCTGCCAGAGAAGGAAAGCCACGCAGTGCCCGAGAAGAAATGAGAAGGCGACAGGGCAGGCAGGACAAAGGGAGGGAGGGAGGGAGGAGCAAGGAGGAGTGGAGGGGGAGAGATGAGGGGGACTAGTACCCATAGCCCCTGGGGTGAGCAATTATATTAGCTGAACGGCCATTTAATGAGTTTTGGGGGCCTGTCGAGGGCCACAGCCATCTTTATCTCTCTCTCCTCTCTGCCTCATCCTCCTTCCAGACCCCACCAGAGCTGTAGTTTGCCAGTGGGCTGATGGCAGTGTCAGCTGCTGGTAGGTTCAGCAGCCCAAATGCAGAGTGCCAGAGGCATCCACAGCTGACACCACCACCCTTCCAGCATGGTGGAGGAGCCCCAACCTGGAACCTGCTGGTGGCATCAGCTGTGAACCCAGGCAGGGGTCTGGGCAGGAGTTTCCACCACACTGGGAAGGCAGTGGCATCAGCTGTGGCTGCCACTGATAGGTTCTTTGTCTGGGCTCCTGAACCTACTGGCAGTGTCCACAGCTGATGCTGCCACCCAGGTCCACAACTGACGCTTTATTGCTGCTGGGCAGAAACAGTCCTGCCCACCTGCCCAGCACCATGTGGCAGCTGAAGCTGCCAGCCACCCACAGACCAGATCCAATTAATTGGTGCCCGTCCACCCACAGGCCCGATCAAATCTGTTGGCAGGCTGCATTTTGCCCGCCCCTGCCACAGTCTAGTGGAAAACAACAAGCAGCCTAAAGACTCAATTAAGCAATTAGTTGCTGGTTCACAGGTGCTCCCTCCCTCCTAGCACAGGGCTTCACATGGGCTGTGTTGTCTGGCTGGGCTTGACATCGTCTCCTCCCTTTGTCAAAGGGCCCTGGGGCTAAGTCCAGACATTCAAAAAGCCCAAGCCTGAATCGATTCAATCTTTGCAGGTTGGTCTAACCTATGGAGATGGAACTGAGAAGCAAATGAACAGACATTCACTTTTGATTCCAGAAATGCAGCTACGTGCCTGCAGTGCCTCAGGCTACAAGGCAGGAGGAAGTGCTAGAGCACACCTTCCTTCTTTTCACTAGTGGCTGGAAAACTGGAGGGAAGCTGAGCTGGAGGGGTGGGGGGGGAGGGGGGAGGTGTGGCCAGCCCCAAAAGGCTGTTGAGTATGATTGGGGAGGGGTTTAAACCTCCACCGTGGCCTGCAGAGTCCCCAGCCAAGGTGTGCGTGGAGGGAGAGGGGGGCAGCAGCCCTTGCCAAGCATCCCCAGCCCCCCCCACCCCTGCTTGTTGCAGAAGCACTCAAGCTCCTCCCTTCCCTGGGTGGGCACTACTGAATTTGCTTGGACTGGGAGAATTTATTGTGCCCAGCACTTAGAAATTTTGTTGAACACTGGACTTAGAAATTGGAGACTGCTTGAACTTAGAGCTGTTGAGGACTGAAATCTGTTCCAGGGGTTTGGAGGCTCAGTCACTTAAACTTGCCAAACTGGTTTTGCAGGGGAAGGAACACAGATTAAAGCTGGAATTCAGGAGCTTTCCCGCTTTTTGGATTGACTTGATGTGGCAGGCTCGGTGAAAAAAGAGCCATCGGAACTAGAAAAGTTGGGGATAAGAAAAACAGCTCTGGGTTTTTGGAGTAAGAATATATTCTGTGGACCAGATACATTTGTACAATTTTGTGATCAAGACTGTCTCTGGGCATAAACCCTGGGCAAATTAAAAGATAAAGAAATGAACCGTTCTAGAAGGGTTACTACTGATGTGCAAAGCTTTAACTAAAGAGATGCAACAAAAGGAACAGCTGTTAAAGACAATGAAAGAAGAATTCAAGAAGCTGCAGCACCAAGCCCCCCAACCCCCGCTGCTTGAGCAGTGACCAGGGTGGGAAGGCTGGGGACGAGCAGACAGACAGACCACAGCTGGGGTCCTGTGCTGGTATGAGAGGGGATGGAGATGGGGATTAATCCCTCCGCTTTGCCTCAGAATGCCAGGGAGCAGGATTTCCCACCCCCTTCTCAGCCAGCCGGAGCAGCACTAGTGCTCTGGTTAGGGAGGAGAGGGGTGGGGCCAACCCTGCTCCGCTGGAGCAGATAGCACAGCACAGCCTAGCCCAGGGCTGCAAAGTATCCTGGGGGGACTGTGAGATTGTGAGTTAACTTAAACCAGGAATAGGTCTGGGGCAGAAGTTCTGTAAATTGGCTTGACCTAAATCAGTTAAGTCTAATATTGTATTCAACCAGATTTATCTTAAACCAGTTTTGGCCATTTTGGAAGTGATTTATGTGCACTGAACTTCTGTTCTGTTACAGGTTTAAACTGGTTTCTGATCAAACCTGTTTGTATGCAACTTCTGTCCCTAGCCCAGGAGCGACTCCCAGCAGCAGCTGTGTCCAAACTTCTGTGTTATCCATTAACTGTTTAACCAACATAATTAGAGGAGGTTAAATGAATAATTTTTTAAACAATATTTTTATATCCCTATTTTACATATATGAGATTTTGTTTATATTAAACTATGCTAAACAAAAAATAAATTCTAATATATAATGGATCTTAGTTTCTACTTTATCTCATACACTTATACGCTGATCATAACATTTATCAACAATTCTTCTAACACACAGTTGTGATGGTAGTTTCTTGTTTCCTTAGGGCTAGACAGTAACAAGATGTTCAGCATCTATGCAGTGGCGCAAGCAGGGCATAAAGTTCCTCTAAGCTTTTGTAACCACAATTTCAATCCCAACATCTAGAGGAGTATGGGGGCTGCTTCTCGTTTTCTCCTAGAAACAGGCAGCAAATAGGTAAAACCCAGTTCTGACACATCCTCCACTCAAGTGCAAACCAGTAGAGCTAGCTGAATAAGCTTGAAGGGGAAAGGAATATGCCACCTTCTTTACATGCACACAGTAAATGATTTCTCTCTAAAAGCAATTACGGGCCCTGAAGAATGGTGCTTCTGAGGCATTATACCTTCCAGTGCACCACACAATGTCATTTTTGTACACCTCCCCTTCCCATGGGCTCCAATCTAAGAACATGACTCTTATTTTTTAAGGCATGGTTATAGTCTTTTCCCCTCCACTGGCCATCACTAGATAAAAACTAAGACGCAGTCGCATGTTTATGCCAATTGTAGCTTCTTTTGTTTTTAAATAAAGACCTCATTGGGGGATGTGGTAAACAAACTAAAAGTGTTCACTTGAGATATCCATTGTCAGCAGGTGTTGATTTTGTTGGAAAGCACATTCATGTACCCATCGTACATAAATGGGAAATTCCAATGTGCCTCAGGTAGAGTGCCAGTCTGGCACAGGTAAGACTTGAGAAAGGAATACTAGGGGAAAAGAAACCCTAGCAAGAAGGTTTAGGATGGGTTAAAGAAGCTGTAAAAGACAGCCAAGTCTGAGGAGGTCTGCCCTTGGGTTTCATGTAGTATTGTTTTGGAATTATTTTATTAATGAATCAGAACCCACAAGGGAAACCTCCCTCTGGATCTTACAAGTACACTGCTTTTTGGTTTGAGGAGGAATACAGCATCTTTCTACTGTTTTCCCATTGTCTATGTACTCAGCAAAGAAATTTCTGCTTCCCACAAACATTCTCAGAGGCAGTAAACCCACCAGAGGAAGGCAAAACTTGACTGAAAATAGGATGGGGCCATTTTTAACAGCAGCACCTTATGATCTAAAGATTGTTGGTAGAGGGCAGTGATAAACATGTTTTCTCCTGACATGAAAACTAATGCCAGACAGGAGAAGGAAGGAAAGACCAGGGAGGAGTGTACCCCAAGAAGTTTGGTAACGTGAAGTTTTAATAGAAAAGGCCATAGCCCTAAAAATCTCGCTATGGAAGAGACACTGGGGATAGATAGCAACATGAGAACTAGGGAAATCCACAGGCCAGCATGATGTTAGACAAGGTACCCTAATAGCTTGCCCCTCTCCGACCTTGCTCATCCAGGTACCTGACCTCAAATTATCTGCACGATCAAGCTTTTCAGACTGCTATCCAGATGACGAGCTTTTCAGCATGTGTGCATCACCTAGCACACAAAGAAGCACTAGTCCTGGTGGGTTCTCTTGAGTGCCGTGTCATAATAAAATAATAATATATGGGAAAGGAAATCAAGGTGACTAATGACAGCCTAACTCCCACCCACAATTAAACTGGGCCAGTACCAAATCCTCCACTGAGAAGAGGAGCAGGATTGATTGTTCTGGGATGAAAAAGTTCCATTTCCTCTTCCTCTCTTTTCAATATATATATTTTTTATTTATAATATTAAAAACCCACCCTTCACATATACAACTCTTGAACTACTACAGGTTCACATATTTGGCATGATGGAGATATGCCTTGGCAATACAGTAATATACCTCTTCACATATCAAAAAAGAAAAAGACAAAGATACAGAAGATCACAACACTCCCAAACTTTACAGGAAAAGGACACAAGATATCTTTGAAAAAAAGGATTAAGTTAGGGTAATGGAGTGAGGATGAAAGGTGAATGGACAAGCTAGACCAAAATAGTAAATTACCCAATAAAACATCAGCTGCAAGTAAGTGGTCCATTACACTGTCCAAAATATAAGTCTGAAACTCCTTCTGTTGCGTCCTTGTTGATCTTTCAGGGGAAGCCTGAAAAACATAATCAATATATATTAAAGGGTTCAGCTGCAAACCAGAGAGCGATTCCATCTTCTAACAATTATGGTCATGGAAATGTCCACATTAGTAGATGCATAAAAATTTCAGAAAGATTTCAATTATTTAGAAATTTAAAAGTCTACCTTTCTATAAAACATACTGCTGGGAATAGCCCTGAATTGACAAGAAGAAAGACTAGATGACCTTTCTTTCCTCATCTCTGACTTCTGAGACTCTGGGAACACACGTATTTTCTAACTGACCTGCCTTAAGGATGGAGCTTAATCTGTAGGCCGTATGCTTAAGTGTCACCAAATAGATTAGATTCCCATTTTGCTAGGTTATTTCCTGTATAACAGAAACTGGTAAATATATGCACTCTTAGGCTAGGGACAGAAGTTACACAAACTGGTTTAAGTGATCAGAAACTGGTTTAAACCTACAATAGAACAGAGGCACAGTGCACATAAACCAGTTTTAAAATGGCCAAAACTGGTTTAAGATAAACCTGGTTGAATGTAGTATCAGACTTAATTGATTTGAGTCAAACCAGTTCATGAAACTTCTGTCCCAAATCCTTTCCTGGTTCAAGTTAAATCACAGTTCCCCAGCATCCCAACATGTTTTGCAGCCCTGGGCTGGGCTGTGTTGTCTGTTCCAGAGAGCAGGGCTGGCCCTGACCCTCTGCTCCCTAGCTGGAGCACTGAGGGCTGGCTGACAAGCGGGCAGGGCGGGGAGTGGGCGAAGAGAGGAGAGGTGGAGCAGCCTGGCTGGAGATGCAGCCCAGTCTGCAGGCAAACCCCGGCTGGGGCCTGGGGCCAGGGAAGGGGGTTAAACACCCCTTTGCCCGCTCAAACTTACTGCTGGCTACGACTGTAGACTATAAATCCCAGAAGCACCTGGAAGCACGATAAGGAAATGATGGGCAACACTGTTGAGTCCTACTGCTGTGATTTTGGACTGCAAATCCCAGAGACCACATGGGCGGCAGGAAGAGGAAGTGAACACACAGCCCATACTGGCTACGTGCCACAGAGCCATGCTCTCGTACCCCCTTTTCCACCCAGCTTCTGGCCTGAGTCACTGTAGGCATGCGGTTGCATTTCCCGTCTGTTCACTCACATTTCAATTTAAGCTCTGCAGTTTAGACTAACCTGCAAAAACTGAATCAATTCAGCCTCAGGCTTTTTGACTGTCTGTACTTAGCCCCAAAGATTAATCAAGGTATAAAGAGAAACAGAGATAGGTATTTTCTTGGTTTCTATGGGCACCGTCTAGTTTACACCTAACTAACCTGACTACCTGATTAATGTAAAACCATTACACTGATATTTTTGTATTTCTGCTTTAGCTTTAGAGAACTACACAATGAGCAACCTAAACCCGACTGATGCCCACTGTGCGGGCCGGGGGCGAGCCGGGCCCGTCCTTGCGCACGCGGGCTGTGGCCAGCAGCCCGGGCACGTGGGGTCGGAGGAGACCGTGCGGCGGCAAGGCACGCACGGGCTAGAATTAGTCACAGAGGCGTAATGGTTGATTGAAAGATTATTTACTTACACCCAAGATGGTTGCGGTGTAGGCTGGACAGTTTCCAGGTGCAGCTCCGCTTAAATCCTCGTTGGAGGACTACGACAAATTTGGTTCTTTGGCCCCGGAGTTGTTAAGGCTCCGCGGGTTTGGCAATTTCTTTCCCACTGAGTTGTCGAAGCTCCGTGGGCTCTGTTCGGTTCTCAAGCCCCGGAGTTGTTAAGACTCCGTGGGTTCGAAAATTGAGTATATAGGAAAGGGATATGTCTAGGATTGCGCTCGGCGACGGGCCTCTGTTGCCTGCTTAAGAAATGCGTTGGGTCCGTGAGGATCCGCAGCGCTTAGAGATCTTCACGCTCTTTAAGTGATTTCTCTCCAAGTGATTTCTCTCCAACTTGGGCGGAAGCCACCCAAGCACTTTATACGGCTAGCAAGCCAATCGCTAGCCGTTACGTGTGCATATATTAGAGTTGGCCAATAACGTGGCACGAACTCCCACACAAATGGCGGGAACTCCTTTGCACCGTGCATCTCTGAGATGCAAAAGAAATGCACCATGCAAAGAAGCTTCAAATCTGGCGGGAAACTCCCCGTTGCACCGGAGTTCTCTCCCGCAGCAGAGAACTCCGCCGTGCAAGGAAGCTGCAATTTAGCGGGAACATAATTTAGTGATGCCGAAGCACACACAAACAAAAACTCACAACTTTGGGTTGTGACACCCACAAGTCTTGAAGTTAGTTCTTTTTATAGCACATGGCAATCCTAGCAAGCCAAATACTCCCTGGATTCTCTTCTATTAGTGTTTCTCAGGACTGTGAATATCCATACTTCCTGACCCAGCATACACTGAGGGAGAACATATTCACTCATATATTTTATTACTATCTAGATACTGATGATTCTTTTGTTTGTTTAGGATTGCATCTATTACTCATTTCTTTGATTATATAAAGAAGCTTCAATGACATAACCAATCATAGTGTAAGGCACTGTACAACTAAACAATAAGTAATAGCACCTGCTCCAAAGCACTTTAATCTAAAAAAGACCAGATAAAACAAATGGACAAAGAAAAAAAAAAATGGAAACAGGAAATAGAATGGCGAAATAGCACATTATTTGTGTATTCTGGCTTCTTGCAAAAACTGTGGGTGTAGTACACCATGCAGCAGTAGCATAGCTCACTTCTTCCTAACCATCATCAGATGACAGACTTAAGGGCTGGATCCAGACATGCTGGCATGTGGGGTTTGTGATGCTGCAAACGTCTGCAACACCACAAACCACATGAGTTGCAACTTAATCAGTGTGCAGCACTGCTAATTTGCAACGCTGAAGCAAAATTTGCTACAGGGTTTTCCCAGTAGCAAAAAACCCCCAAACCTGGGGAAAAGTGGCACAAACCACTCCAAAGTGGTGGGTGCTGGGACAAACACAGAGATGGGGGAGCAGGCAGCCCAGGGCTTCTTGTTCTCCCATCTCTGCATGTTATGGAGCCCCCGAGCTGACGTACCCTTCACCCTAGCCAGCTGCTTCCTAGCTGGCTGGGGTACAGGGTGCCTCAAGACAGGGGAGCAGGTAGCCCAAGTCTGGCTGTTGCCCTGTCTCCTTGTGCTCCTTGGCTGGCTGGAGCATAGCGTGCTTCTAGACGGGGGAGGAGGCAGCCTTGGGCCTTAGCATGAGGGCTCCACTGTGGAGCCCCCACACCGAGGCATGAAGAGCACCATGCTGAGGCACCCGGCACCCCAGCCAGATGTTCCCTGGCTGGCTGGGGCAGTGTGCCTTGAGACGGGGGAGCAGGCAGCCTTGGGCTGGGTGCTCCCCTACTTCCTCATGCAGAAGCCCCACTGTGAAGCCAGTGTGCTGAGACCCCCTGTGCCCCAGCCAGCCATTCCTTGGCTGACTGGGGTACAATGTGCCTCGAGATGGGAGAGCATGCAGCCTTGGGATGGCTGGTTCCCTGTCTCCATGTGCCTCTGCGCAGGGCTCCACTGTGGAGTCCCCATGCTGAAGCACACTGCACCCCATCCAGCTGCAGAGCAGCTGGCTGGCATGCAGTGTGCCTTGAGACAGGGGAGCAGCCAACCCAGGGCTGCCTGCTTCCCCATCTTGAGGCACACTGCACCCCAGCCAGCCACGGAGCAGCTGGCTGGGGCACAGTGTGCCCCACCGCAGGGGCTCCACGGCCTATGGAGACAGGGGAATAGGCAGCCCAAGCCTGCCTGCTCCCCCATCTCCACATGCCGCTCCCCAGCTGGCCAGGACACAGGTTGCCTTAGTGCTGGGACTGGACAGTCCTGGCTGAGGCACGCTGTACCCCAGCCAGCCTCCCCCTGCAGCACATGAAGCAGCAGGACAATGTGTCCCACCGCAAAGCACACAGGCAGGGGCATGAACTGCAGCACAAACTTGTGCCACTGCTATGTCTTCTGCTGCAAAAGCATAATAACCCTGTTTGTGTGGACACAGTCAAAAATGTATAATAATGCAATACTGGGTAGGAACACAGGTCCATCTAGCACAGTCTTGGCTATCTCACAATGGCACAGAACAGATGATAAAGGGAAAAATATTTGTAATATGTTCCCTGCCATGTCTTCCCTTACAGCTTCCAATATTCACAGGCCTAGGAAGTCCTAATTCAGAGGTCACATCCCTACTACCATAGTTAATACCCATTAAAGAACTTAGTCTTTTTTGAATCTGGTTAAATTGTCATCTATTACAACCACTTGTGGCAACAAGTTGACAAATGAGTTGCATGATGTGTGAAAGACTTTCCTTTTGTTTGTTTTTTAACCTGCTTCCTCCTATGGCTCTTAGTTCTACTATTGTGAGAGATAGTAAATAATAGGCATATGGCAGAGCTGGGTTTTCAAGAGGACTTAAAGGAGGCAAATACAGCAGATTTGCAGATTTTGACAAGGAGTTTTCTCCCCTTCAGTAAGACATCACCTACCAGATGTCCTGCCATTTCCTCAAATCAAACGTTAAGAAACAATGAGCTGTTTAAATTTTTTTCAGCAACTTCTAGGCACTGTGACTTTTATGAGAACCAAGCATGACCATCACTGTTATCAAATTAAAACCAGAAAGCATATACTGCAAGAATAGAATTGTAGGAGGGCAGTAACTTCTGCCGTATTTTGGAACATTTAAAACAGTGATCACCTTGGCTGAGTATAAAGAATGGAAGAAGTGACCGTAGTCGAGACTAAATCAAAATTACAGTATTGCTGGCTTTTTAAGAGGGAGGAGAGGATAAACTAGAGGAAAAAAGTCATTTTCAAACTTCTTATAGCCACAGAACCTTTTCATATCACTTCTACTGCAGAACCCCTACCCCCATCTTAAAGGGCTGACACAAAGGCAGGCAACCCGGGCAAGCAATGGTGGCATAATACCACCTGGTCCACTCTGTCATTCCCCCAATCTCTTTGTGGAACCCCTGACAACCTATTGCAGAACCCCAGGGTTCTGTGGAACAGTTTGATAACCACTGGAGTAAATGAATATACAGACATAAAACCCAATTATAGAATGATGAGCAATTATAATGGAAATTGACTGACCAAAGGAAGGTTACTAAGCATATAAAGAAAATTGGAAGTAGGGAGGTGTGGTCTACAAAAAATAGTACAGCAGAGATTGGTGGGAGTCTGTATGTAAATAGTTAGCTTGAGAAAACAACTGGATTACCAGCACCAATAAATGCCAAAGGACAAAATAAAGGAAAGAAAAAAAATGAAGGCATTTTGAGAGGAAGGCAGAATTTGTATTTTTTTTGCGCACACGTTCAGTGATTCCGTTTTGTGCAATGTGTTAACCATGTAGTTAAACCAGGCCCAGATTAAGAGATTTCAGGGGCCTAAATCCAACCTCCCATAGGGATGCCCCACCCTTTCCTTCATGGCTTTGCCCTTTTGCACTGAAGTCCTCTGTCCCCAGCTTGGGACAGTAGTGGCATGGGTCACTTTATTAGTAGTTTTCTGGGAAGCCTAACACTTTTCCATACCGCACATACTGGAGCCTCCTCCTCTTCTTTCAAGGACCAATACTCTTTGTGTTTTCAAACCACTTGAGCAGAGGGGCCCATCACTACCATAGCTACTACCATAGTCTCAAACGTAGAGACTGTGTATATAATGAATGGCTGCTTGAACAACCCCACTCAACCTTTTTGAGATTTGTTACCAGCATTTTTTTATATTGGGTATTATCAGCAATAGTGAAATTAAATTGAAAAAAAAAAAAAAATCAAGGTAGCCTCATTTTTGAAGCCTGGATATTGTGGCTTGCTCGGGTGCATTAAGGATTAGGGTAGGGGGAAGTTATACAGATGACTCCATCATTACTAAAGCACCTCCAAAGTCTGTATAACATTTTAGGTGATATAAAAGAATCAGGATGGCAGGGAAAGGTAACTTCTCCCTACCCTATTCCCACACAGCCTTTGGATTATGGGATATTAGTCTGCAAACTGATATGAAAGATATGCACAAAGAGCACAGCAAACAGCACAATGTGAAATCACAACTATAACACCAACTCATCTTAGAAGTGTTTGAATTTGATGAATTGTCCCCTCCAGAAATCAGAACCATCATTTAAATAAGAAAGACAGTTTCCCAAAGAGACTCTGACTAAGATTCTGTGCTGTCCCTGAGAGAAACGTTACAGTATGCATATCACTGACTCTACAGAGCAATCCAGAACAAAGAAATCATAAGCTCCAAAGCAACACGGTTTTATCAGTTAACCACTAGAAGGAGCACAGTTTAACAAATGCTGTCAGACTTTGGTTTACACAGCATTTATTGTGCCAAAAAGTATGGAGGGAATTGATATGAAAATAAACATTATTTAAGCTTCACGCATTTAACTATGAAGAACTACAGCTAATTAAAATGTATAAGTACAATACATTAAGCTCCATATACCTTTTTCTAAACAATACTGGTTGATATTAAATGAGAATTTAAAAGACATTCTAGCAAATGAACAGTAGTTCTGATATTCAGCACTTATTTAGGTAACTTCAGAAGAAAACTAGATGAGGGTTTCCCAAAGTTTGTGCATGGCTGGAACATCAAACTGAATACACAGTGCAGAACTTTACTGATGAATAGGTGAAACAAAACATACTTTACACATACAAGGTTATAAATACAAGCACCATCACTTAATTCAAGCTTGAGTAGGACCTATGCCCCTGAGTCTTTTTTTGTCTGACAAATGAGTGAGGCCAGCTCACATAACTGAGCTTCTCCCAAAACATTTAGCACACTGGTATATACTTGGCGTGAAGGTTGGGGGAAGGGGAAGTTGCATTCCCTGCTGCTTTAAGTCCATCACAAAGGACATCAATTATCCTTAACAAAGGATCACAGGGTTGCTGCTAAGGTCAGCTTCAGTACTAACTGACCAGAGCCAATGGCTACTGCCTTGCCAACCAGCAGGTTCTGTTGGGGTTGGCCACCATAATAAGTCCCTTTGCAGGTTGCATACAAACACTTTACGGCGTGGAAGTGCCTCCTGAGTCACGCTCTGGGAACCCCTGAACTAAGTAAACGTATCTGAAAGTTTATTATGAATTTTAACATGTAGGAAAGTAACCCCCCTGCCCCGCCATGCCCTTTTCCAACCCTTCCACTCAAAAAAAATTCAAGCTCTACCTCCAACAGAAGGTCTATCAGTGGAGTCTGCTTGCTAGCAGGTGTAAGGCAGAGGTTATCAATTATCAGCACACGCATGAAGTCAAACACAAACTTCTTGGCTGGATGGTTGGTCAGGTAGGTCTTGGAGCCAACATTGCAGTACTCTGACTGGCTCCTGTTCATGCCAGAATCAGCTGCAAATGCTTTAAACTCTTCAGCTGGGGATCCAACATCATCATCAAGATCAGTAACCTATGAAAATGAACATATTGAAATTGTAGAGCTTTGCATTATATATTCTTCTCGTTCTTCTATTTCCTGCAGTTATTTCAGAATGATCTGAAAGTACCTTTCTGAAAAGTACCTTACCTTCCCACCCTTTTGGTCCCATGATGGGTGATGGCATGGGTGGGGCAAGAGTATACATTGCCCTTAACTTGTTTTACATTTCACCCAGAACCTTGAGAACTGTTCAAGTTGTTTTCTCAGCTTTGGAAGAAGTAAAGGCTCCTCAAAGAATAAATACACCAATCACAACCCTCCCCTCCCCCCACAAATGATCAAGAAATCATAAACTGAAGTTATAAAAATAATTAAAAAAAAAATCAATATTGCAAAAAAATGCAATTAAAATGCAGCTCTCTGCTGGCCTCACCCCTCTCCCCTGTTTCGGGGGGGGGGGGGGGGCACAGTAGGGACTGGAGCGCTGCCATAATGTAGGGGACAGAGTGGGTCACCTTCTTGGAGCCAGAGGCTGGCAGACAGCTGGCAGGGAGGAGGCAGCAGGAAATAGGGGGGGGAGGGAAGCAGGAAGGGGTGGGGGGGTTACTGGTGGTTGCACTCTGTCCCAGTCGTGACCGCCACTGCCGCCACGACCACCACTGCAGTTGCAGACCCCGGCCCAAAGCCACAAGGGGGAGGGGGGAAACGGCCCCATCCCCGGCCTGAAGGGGAGGGGGGAAACAGCTCCAGCCCCAAGCAGCGGGGAGAAGGGGGGGCCAGGGCCAGGGCCTGCAGCCTGAAGTGGGGGGTGGGAAGTGGCTCAGGCCCCAGCCCCAATCCGAAGCAGTGGGGAGAGGCAGGGAGCGGCCCTGGCCCCAGCCCAAAGGGGAGGAGGGTAAAGGATCAGGCAAAAACAGCAGCGGGGGGGGGGGGGCAGGGAGCGGCCCTGGCCTGAGGCAGGAGGGGTGGTGCAGACACAGGCCTCTGTTCCTGCCACCCTTTGTCATTCTTGACAGGCAATTTGCTAGTTCTCTCATAACAACTGTTGTGGTTTACCTAAAGCGAGTAAACTCCAAGCCACAGTTATGTATAATACAAATAAAAAATCTGTTATACTTTACATATGTGTAAGTGCATATTTATAACATTATATTACCATCTATTAGAAGTCTGGCTGATAGGCACTATTTTCTCAGTTACTGTCCTGAAAGAATACTTCGCATTTCCAAGTTACCATAAGCCCAAAAGAAGCTGGGCAGAGCATTTTTTTCTCCTACCCCAACATTTATTGACATTTTGCAATGAACTGAGAGGTTTCTCTTTATGTAGACAGTCTTACAGGAATTTAATTTCAATTATCTCCAAACTGGAAAAAAAATTACATTGCTGTAATTTCATAAGTAGTAATCTATTTTCTATTAAAAATCAGTTGATTTGAGTGACTGTCAGTAAGTGCACCCGTTTTAAATTCAAGTTAATTTAAAAGAAAAAAGTTTACCAAATCCACATGAGTATGTACATTTTTAGTTTGGTCCTCTCTGTCTGTATACACACATGGCTTCCTGACAGGAAGATACTGTATCAACTAAAATTAGTGGATGATAATGATAATCAGAAAGGGACATTATTTTCTATTATTTTTTTCTTATCTTGGCTATATTTACTCTTCTCGCTTCCCCATGCCCATGCACTTAACAAAATTGTGTTACAATATCAACCCTGGATTGTCATCCCTCTTTCTGTTACTCTTCTGTCAGTATCATATTGTGGTACGTTATATGACTTTTAGTGTAAAACAGCAGCAAGAAGGAATTTCCAACAACAGGCATGTCTAGGCAGTGCAAACAAATATAACCCTCACCATCCCTTTCAGATCTGAAAACAATCTTTCTTAAGTAAAATGGTCTTGTGGCTAAGGCCCTAGAGTGGGAACTGTGAGTTGTGATTTTAGTTCTAGGTTTTTACCACATCCTTCCTGTGTGACCTGGCCAAAGGAACTGAACCTGTGCGTCAGTTTCAGAGGTAGTGAACCCCCCCCCCCTCCCCAAAACCCTATTAATGTCTGTGAGATGCTTCAGTAAGATTAATTAAATAGACACAAAACATATATACTGCCCTTCGCATGGCAGTTTGAAATATTGTGCACAGTGGAAGAACAATACACATACAGGCTCGGTGGTGACAGCTTGACTTGCACCACAGCCAAAAGGGACCTAGGGGTAATGATTAACCATCGTACGAATATGAGCTGTCAGTGCAAGGCAGTGGTCAGCAGGGCAAACACCACACTGGCATGCATCAACCGGTGCATCTCACGTAAAACTAAGAAAGTAATAAACCCGCTGTACTCAGCAGTGGTGAGACTACAGTTGGAGTACTGCATCCAGTTCTGGGCACCGCACTTCAATAAAGATGTGGAAAAATTTGACGGGGTCCAGGAAAGAGCCACCTATATGATCAAGGACTTGCCAGCTAAGCCATACGAGGACAGGATAAGGGACCTGGGCCTCTTTAGCCTAAAGAAGAGAAGGTTGAGAGGGGACTTGATAGCAGCTCTCCACTATATCAGAGGAGTGTATCAGGAGCTCGGTGAACAAGTGTTCACTAGAGCACCCCCATGGAAGACTCCTTCACAGCCAGAGTGTCCAGACTGTGGAATAAACTCCCTCCAGAGGCGGTGCAGTCACCTACCCTGGAGGTTTTCAAGAGGAGACTAGACAGTCACCTCGCTGGGGTCACCTAACCCCAGTTGCCTTTCTACCTAGAGTGAGGGGGTTGGACCTGCAGGGTCCCTTGCAGCCACTAACAATCTATGAATCTATGAAAAGAAGAGATGTTCAGATCAATGTTTTAAATACAATTTAGTCTTTTGTTCACATTTGGTATCAAGAACAGATTCATTTCATTTTAATCTTAATTAGACACCAAAAATATCTATTTTATAAAATGGTCAAAAATTCTGTGCATAAAATTAGAGCTTAGCTCTCAGACTATTTCCAATATTTAAAAAAAATGGAGTTCAGCAAAGACATGCTGTACAGGATTTAAGAGAAGCTTTATCTGAACTTACTCCAACCACCATGTCTTCTTCTGTTTCATGAAAAGATTTCTGCCTGTAGCTCATCTAAGATATCTATCAATTAGTTAATATTTAAGTGAAGGGAGTGTGTGTATGTGAGGGGTAGGGGGACTTACCAGCAAGTAAAAACAAAATATTCTCAATGGTATGTATTCAATTTTTAAGTTTCCTACCATTTCTGAATAAGGTCGAATGTTGAAAGGAAACACAGTTGCTGCCAGTGCACACAGAAACTCAGGGCTCATCCACAATGAAGCTAGGTCTGGAACATTGTGATACAAATATCGAAAAAACTGCATCAAGGTGACTGGATATTCTCGAAGCCAAGAGCCTTCTTCTTCTGACTGCCAAGGCTGCATTGAAAATAAATTTCAAACAGGTTATTATTGTAGATGGTATCAATCGAAGAACTCATTTGAAAATAGTGCACCCATTGACAAATAGAAGGGTTCTTGGAACAAGCAAAAACACAAGCTGAGAACCACCTCTCTACTGAATCTCTGTATCAAGAAAAAAAAAAAAAAACTTTCCTTATGCACAGGTAACAATTTCCTGTTAATATTTAATGTTCATCAGTATGCAAAGTCCATCATATGCATTCTTTTGTGTGATACAAAGTTATGCTACCCTAAATCTCTGCTGCCTACACACAGACAAATTCAAATGGCTTTAGTACATAACTGTGCAATCTTCAGTTTCACAGTTGGTAGGGTCGGAAGGGACCTGAGCAGATCATCAAGTCCGACCCCCTGCCATGGAAGGAAAGAGTACTGGGGTCAAACGACCCCAGCGAGGTGTTCATCCAGCCTCCTCTTAAAGACCCCCTGAGTAGCAGCCAGCACCACTTCTCTTGGAAGTTGGTTCCAGATCCTAGCCGCCCTGACAGTGAAGTAGCGCCTCCTGATATCTAGCCTGAATCTACCCTCTACCAGCTTGTGACTGTTATTTCTTGTCACTCCTGGTAGTGCTTGGAGGAACAGGGACTACCCCAATGCCTGCTGGTCCCCCCTGACTAGTTTGTAAACGGCCACTAGATTCCCCCCTCAGCCTTGTCTTGTGGAGGCTGAACAGGTTCAGGTACCTTAACCTCTTCTCGTAGAGCCTGCCCTGCTGACTCCTGATCATACGGTGGCCCTCCTCTGGACCCTCTCCATGTTGTTTACATCCCTCCTGAAGTGCGGCACCCAGAACTGGATGCAGTACTCCAACTGCGGCCTGACCAGTGTTGCATAGAGGGGGAGGATCACCTCCTTGGACCTGCTTGAGATGCATCTGTGGATGCATGACAAGGTACGGTTGGCCTTCCTGACCGCTTCCCCACACTGTCAGCTCATGTTCATTTTGGCATCAGTAATGACTCCAAGGTCCTTTTCTGCCTGTGCACTGACAAGAAGGGAGTTCCCCAGCCTGTAGGTATGCTGCTGGTTCTTCCTCCCCAGGTGTAGTACCTTGCACTTGTCAGTGTTGAAACCCATCCTGTTCTCATCCGCCCACCCCTGTAACCTGTCTAGGTCCGATTGCAGCCTGTTCCTCCCTTCTAGCGTGCCCACTTTTCCCCGCATCTTAGTGTCGTCTGCGAATTTGAACAGGGTGCTTTTTACACCCCCGTCTAAGTCGCTGATGAAGATGTTGAACAGTGCAGGCCCAAGGACTGAGCCCTGCGGAACCCCACTGCCCACATCCCTCCAGGTTGAATGGGACTCATCCACCACCACTCTCTGGGTGCGGCCCCCCAGCCAACTAGTAACCCATTTGACTGTGTAGGTGTCGACGTCACAGTCCCCTAGTTTTTAATGAGAATGGGGTGAGAGACAGTGTCGAAGGCCTTCCTAAAGTCTTGGAGCTGCTCTTCCTGTGGCTGCAGCCCCACTACCTGGAAAATTATCAACATAAAAGAGTAATTAGTAACATGAAAATCATGTGCTAAAAGCTAAGCAAATGAACCCCTGTGCTAGTGTAGGGCCGCACTTAAGGCAGGCAAAAGACTGGGGCCTGAGTAGACAAACAAAGGAAAAAATTTCAGAAGAATTTTTTTTCTGTTTTTCAAATTGTATTATAAACCTTTGCTTATTTGCTCTTTCCTCTAACTTAACTTTAGTCTGTTTCACTCTATTTCTTATCTAGTTTTCTCTCACTTTCCATAGCACATTTTCACCCAATACAGGTTTCCCTCTATTTATATGGTACGTGCATTCCTAGAGAATGGTGCATAAATCAAATTCACATAAAGCGAATCCACTTTACAATGTAACAAATAGGGATAGGAGTCTCCTTGCAGCCAGTTCCCTCTATTGGAGTGATGTAGCATCTTTCAATTTATTTATTTATTTATTTTTACTGAAATACAGGTTTCAAATAATTTCTATGGAAATGAAAGGACTACTTTACTATTTAAACAGATAAACATGTTGTCTCTAAGGAACGGCAACATCAAACTCTCTCTATGGATGAGTTCAGAATAAGCATTTAAAAAAACGCAAAACATATTTTCTGGTACCCAGTGGATTTCCTCCAGTATGAAGCTATTAATAGTCAATAGACATGTCTGCACATGGCTGTTTCTTCATGCACAAAATCTGTAACTTGCACAACTCTAAGCAGATGGGCTGCATAGTTTTAAATATCCCCCAATCAGAAAAGAAACTCCACAACCTCTGCAAAGGGCACTTTATCATTTCTACTTTAAGTGGAAAAACTCAATGCCTAATTTCACGGGGCAAAAGCACTATTAATCTTGCAACTCTGTGTATTTCTATAGATAATGAAAAATGAGAAAATAAATAAACGAAGCGTAGGCCAAGAATAATTTGAGATAGCTAACAACAAAATTATGAGTCCTGACTGAATTATTCTCCCGCAAAAACCCTGACCTTCCTAAATTGTCCATCATAACAGTGACTGAAGGAGATACAAATTCTGTATAGGTAGAGGAACACAAACAGAACTTTGTACTCACAGAATTCAGCATGCTCCTGAGCATCCCCAGTAATAAAAAGGCAGCTTCTGTGCAAACATTGTGAACTGAAGAGACCACAGTGCCGCTGGAGGCAGGAACTCCAAATATAAATGTCCAAATAGAGTCTAAATCAAACTATTAGAGGTGTGGTGGAAGAAAGAAACAGAAAAGCCAGTTAACCGTTGCTCCTTAGAAACTGAATTGTTGATTTCCTGCTTTTCTATATCGCGTAAGTGATTGCTCCTTTATTTTGATATAGTATCACTAAATATACCACATGGCATTCCCTCCAGGATTTAGTGCAAAGAACTCCATGAAGGAGTCACGTCATGAGGAGCACAAGGTAAACGTTCCTTCCCAGAACGAATGTCTTTTTCCTTAATCTTTTAAAACAGTGTTCCAAATCTCAAACAATCCTGTCAATGACTCAACTTATTTGTTCGTAGTTTTCAGAACAAAATCTACAAAGTGCTGCATATCTAAAAACAAGCCAATCTGTTTTTCCATCAAGTCAAAATCAAACCAATGACAAAAACAAACAACATGAACGTTTATAAATACTGTGATCAACCTCCGATTTTAAACCTACAAAGTTTAATTATTTTAAGCAGGTTATGCAGTTTTGCTTTCAATTTTCAGATGGCGTATTTCAAGTAAAATTGCATGAATTATAAAGAAAATTAAGACTGAAAGGATCCACTTCAATTTGGACATACACAAATGTGTTACTGACGAAGGCAATAATATATTAACCTTTATATAATTACAGATGAAAGGGAACATAAGTTTATTTACAGATACTTCTCTATTTCTTGTTCCTTGTTTCCTACAATTAAATGGATGCTAGTGCTCACTCCATCCTACAAAGCACTATGTCAACCTGAATTATGATTCTTCCCTCTACTGCGCTAATATTAGCTATTCAAATATTGGCTTTGTTTTCCATGCTACCCCAAATTACATGCACTCATTTGTTGTGCAATAAAACCAATATAATGCCATTCACTAAGATAACCACCAGGTGTTACTTATACAAATTTAGGTGCCATTTAAAAAATAAAAAAGACTTAAAAACTACTGTACCCTTTTCCTAATAAAAAGCATAATTCTGCCTATAACCTTCAAAGACCACATATTCTTCCTATACTGTTGCTTCCTCTACAATGTCCCAGCCCCCAGCAATACATGTATTGCAAAGGACGAAATGTGCCTTCTTAGGAACTAAAGCAGATTTTTAAAAACAGGTTTCACAAGTCACAGTCAAGACCAACAGTTTAGTTCCCATTCCTGCAACAGGTCTGTGGTTTCACAGAGCTCTTTTAACTTCAACAGAATTCCATGAGGGTAGCAAGGTTCTGCCTGCATGTCACAGAGTGAAGGTCTAGGCCTTATTTACTATCTAGATCAGTGGTGCTCAAACTTCTGGCCCTGCGTTGCCCCCCACGCCAAATTTCTGGACCCATGGGAAGCCTCCTAAGCCAGGTAAGAATGCTGGGGCCCAGAACTGGTCTGCAGGTTGGGGTTGTTAATCACCCCTGAGCTAGAACATAAAACATCCGTCTACCCCTCACCGAAAAAACTGTTTTGTTGTTGTTTTTTTTAAAGCAACCACTTCAGTTATGGAGAAGCAGAAATTAAGACAGGTTTTTTGTGGTTATTCTCCATATACTACAGAGTATTTACTTAGCCCTTGAATCCCAACATCTGAATACAAAACTGATAAACTGATTGTGGAGTTATTTGAGGTGATTAACCCATTATTCTTTTTGGCGATATGCAGAATTACATTTATATCTTACTAAATCCCTACCTGGCAACCCTGATTACATCGGCTGATGATGACAGGTGCACTGACCTGCAGGTTTTCAGGCAGCTCAGTGACTGGCTGCTGCAGGAAAAGTGCCATGAGGAGGAAATAGAGCGCAGGTACATTAGTATGCTTAGGGAGAAGGGACTGGAGAACTGGGAAGCCTGGAAAATGACATGCATCCCGGTTAATCTCCCTGAGAGTTGATCTGCCACCAGCACTTCTGCCAACATTGAATCCTAAGAGAAAGGGAAATACACAAGGCCAAAAATGTTAATTTGCAATTGTCTATATAGAAACACCATTTTTCTTACTAAATTATTCAGGCAAAGAAGGGAGATCTGTAGAAATGAACAGTTATTAAAAATGAATCAATACACTCATCACAAATCAGCATTAACATTTTTAAGAATTCTAAAACTTAACTGTCAAAATAGTCATTATAATAATATCCTTCCACTATCATGTGGGTATTTTACTAAGAGATAAGACCACTTTGCTGCAGCAGTATTTCTATTCAAGCACTTTGAGACAATGGCCAGTAGTGGCTCTTAAGAGAAAAGTTAAAAGTCTCTATTATGGAAAACAACATTCCAATAGGTGAAAAGGAGGGGTGTTTCACCTTGACCTCAAGTAGCAGAGTCAGTGATCTATATCCTGAAGTGACTGTCTCGCTGGCCATTTGAGTAAGTGGAATGTAAAGTGGTTTTCAAGATTCTTCAAAGGGAACATTTCACATTCTTTTATTTACTGATTGAATCAGATTGGTACGAAGGATTAAACACTCTTAATTCTATCCTATCAGAAGATGGAAGTGAAAAAGCAGCCAGACTTAAGTGAGGTGCTATCAAAAGGCCTGACCAATTTAAACTAGCCAAATTATTTAATTCCCCCACCAAAAATACTTAATGGCTGTGGAAAGTGCTGAATGGACAGCACTTCAAAGGAAACATTTTATGCAAAGAAGGAGTACTAGTCTAGCAAAGGCTTCACTAGAAAGACTGTTCAGTCTCCATGAATAGTACAGTACTAGATCCTTCTGGCATAGCTTGCCACACTATCTATTAGTTACATCTGTAATTTTTAAAACCAATACGTAAATAATTGACCATCAAAAACTAACTGTTATAACACAAACTGAAAAGAAATACCCAATAAAGAACTGCATGAAATTCACACAAGTGGCCGTTAATATGAATGGCTTTTTACCCAACTTCATTAGGAGTCCCTGAACCAAATATTTTATTTTGTAATAAAAGATGTAAATGTTGATGCTTAGACAAGATAATCAGGTGCAACATGAACTTTAGCATTCTGAAAACCTAAGAAAAGAAATGTACATAACAACCATGTAACTAAATAAAACATGTAAACAACAAATAAACAAAAATGTTCACAAGTCTAAAATCACATTAGGGAAATTCTATTTTCCATAAATTTCTCCTCATGCTTCATTCATCTATTAATGGTTCAAAGTTCAATTTTATTTTCTTAGTTTTCTATCCTGAAGGAAATAGCATGGGAAATAATTTTAGACAAAAACTTGGTAAATAATTTTATTTATGTGAGGAATAGCAAGGTAGCATAAAAATGTTTGACAGTTCAGAGGAGAATGACTTGGTTTTTAAATGCTGCTGGTAAGCACATAATTTATATTCCCTCATGTCTCAACAGGAAAAATACTGTAAATAAAAAAAAATAAAACACACAAATATTCTTGAATATATCATTACTCTTTTAAAAGTAAATTAATGGGGTAAGCAAGATATGGAGGTAATTGCTTATGAAGACACAACACTAGAACAAAGTTCCTAACTGTGGGCAAGAAAAGATATCACATCTACCCAAAGAACCTTAGACCAACACAGCTCCAACCAAAAACCCAGTAACTGTGGGCAATACCTTTTTACTGTTAAAATAGGGGCCTTATCCAAAACCTATTAAACATAGTAGAAAGACCTACTCGTTTCACTTCAGCATATTTCAGATCAGACCCTACATTGGGAACTATTTTGAAAACCTTACTTTTTCAAGAGGCTGTGATAGAACCTTATAGGGTAGAAGATACACTAAGCAGAATGCCAATTCAGATATAATCACAGTTAAAATTTCAATATAAAATTTCAGGTAATACTGTATATACTTCAATTCAGGCTCATCTTAGATTCAAGACTACCACTTAGTAATTAAACTCTATATATGGAAAATTTATAAATTTCTTACAATTTTCCAGGTAAAGAATCTAAATATTGGAGGGTTGTCTTGAATTCGAGCCCCATCAGGGGCCTTAAATGTCTCTACACTAATGCTAGGAGCATGGGAAACAAGCAGAAGGAACTTGCACTCCTGCTTGCAAGCAACAACTTTGATCTGGTTGGACTAACTGAAACCTGGTGGGACGCTACTCATGATTGGGCAGTAGGCATTGAGTGTTACAGGTTGTACAGACAGGATAGAGTGGGGAAAAAAAGGGGGTGGGGGTGTTGCTATGTTAAGGAACAATGTACATCCTGTATAATCAAGATGGGATCAGAGGAGGGCCAAACCGAGGTACTGTGGGTCAGGATAAGATTACAAGGAGGTCAGGGGGAAAGGGACTTGGTAGTGGGGGTCTACTATAGCCCGCCACACCAGGAGGATGAGCTAGACCTGAAATTCTCCAGACAGCTCTCAGAGGCTGCATGGTCAAGAGAAATGGTTGTCATGGGTGACCTAAACTACCCTGACATCTGCTGGGAGGAGCAGTCAGCCAAATCTAACCGCTCATGTAGGTTCTTAACCTGCATACAGGACCGCCAACTAACAGAGGAGGTATACGATCCCACTGGAGGAAACACCTTGCTGGACTTGGTGTTAGCTACAGGGGATGACCTGGTGGGGAATCTGCAGGTACAAGATAACATAGGGCATAGTGACCATCGATAGATTGAATTCACTATCAGGTGAGGGGTGGGTAAACTAACCAGCAGGGCTGAAGAGCTAGACTTCAGAAGACTAGGCTCAGGAGATTAGTTAGTGAGGCGTTAAAGCTCAAGAGCATTGGCACTGGTGACCGGGGGGGAGGAGGGAAGACACACACAGACGGGACAACACACGACGGACGGATGGACAAATCTGAGCTCTTCAATGAGTTCTTTGCATCTGTATTCCTAGACACAGACCAAGACAAATCTCCCAATTGAATCATAGACAGACAGGAGGGACACCAACCCACCAACTGTTAGCGCAGACTCAGTGAAGGGGCATTTGGAGGGGCTGGATGTGTTAAAAAAATCAGTGGGCCCGGATGAACTTCATCCAAGGGTGCTGAAGGAATTGGCCAGTGTCATAGCAGAGCCACTAGCACAGCTGTTGAGCACTCATGGTGCTTCGGTCAGGTCCCAGAGGACTGGAAACGGGCCAATGTGGTCCCTATTTTCAAAAAGAGGAGAAGGGAGGAACCAGGAAACTATAGACTAGTTAGTCTCACCTCTATCCTTGGGAAAACTGGAAAAAGTCATTAAGGATCACATTTGTGGGAGCCCAGCAGGGGAAATAATACTGAAAGGAAATCAGCATGGATTCATTGCAGGTAGAGCCTGCCTGACTAACCTTGTTTCTTTTTATGACCAGGTCACAAAATGCTTAGACACAGGAGTTGAGGTAAATGTAATCTACCTAGACTTTAAGAAGGCCTTTGATACAGTATCTCATTCTGTTCTTGTAAATAAACTGACAGGCTGTGATGTAAATGATTACACGGTCAGGTGGGTGGCAAATTGGCTTAGGGGTCACACCCAGAGAGTGGTGGTGGATGGGTCAACATTGACCTGGAAAGATGTGGGCAGTGGAGTGCCACAAGGCCGGTGCTATTCAATGTCTTTATCAGTGACTTGGACGAGGGTGTAGAGAGCACCTTGTCCAAGTTCGCAGGTGATACCAAATTATGGGGCAAAGTTAACACACCAGAGGGTAGGGAATGGATCCAGGCGGATATGCACAGGTTGAAAAAAATGGGCAGAACGTAATAGGATGCAGTTCACCAAAGACAAATGCAAAGTGCTGTACCGGGGCAAAAAGAACCACCAACACACTTACAGGCTGGGGGATGACTTTCTCAGCAGCACAGCAGCACAAAGGGATCTTGGAGTCATAGTGAGTCATCATTGAGACAAAGTGATCAACAAGGCTAACCGCACTTTATCATGCATTAGCAGATGCATGACAAACAGGTCCAGGGAGATGATGTTTCCCCTCTATGCAACACTGGTCAAGCTGCAGTTGGAGTACTGTGTCCAGTTTTGGGTGCCACACTTCAAGAGGGATGAGGAAAACCTTCATAGGGTTCAAAGGAGGGCCACTCATATGGTTAGAGGCCTGTAGGCAAGGACCTACAAGAAGAGACTGAGGGACCTAGATCTCTTCAGCCTTCTCAAGAGAAGGCTGAGAGGTGATCTTGTGGCTGCCTATAAATTCATCAGCGGAGGGCAGCAGGGAATAGGAGATGCTGTTTACTAGGGCATCCCCTGGAATAACTAGGAACAATGACCACAAATCGACGGAGAACAGATTTAGATTGGACATTAGAAATAACTTCTTCACAGTAAAGGTTTCCAGAATTTGGAATGGGCTTCCAAGGGAGGTGGTGCTCTCCCCTACCTTGGGAGTCTTCAAGAGGAGACTGGACAAGCACCTAGCTGGGGTCGTCTGACCCCAGCGCTCTTTCCTGCCCAGAGCAGGGGGTCAGACTCGATGACCTACTGAGGTCCCTTCCAACCCCAACATCTATGAATTTATAAACACCCACTGCCTCAGCATGTAAACAGTGACTAGAGGGGTCAGGGGAATGGGGCCGGAGGGGGGGGGGGGGGGGGGAGGTGGTCAGGTGCCCTCTGCCCCTTCACTTCTTCCTCCTGCATCTTTCCTGCTCCCTACCACCTGCACCCTGCCCCCAACCCCACTCTCTGCCTCTTTCCCACAGGAGGCAGCCCTGCCTTTACTGTCAGTCGCTACTCAGGCTGTTGGGTCACGGACCACAGCATATAGAAGCTCAACTTTTGCCTGACCAGGAGGCAGTGTCGGTGCTGCTGACTGGCCAGGTAGGTGAAGGAGTTTCGACACGCTCCGTGCCCAGGATGGAGCCCAGTCTGAGCCGGAACCCAGCTCGGCCTGGTAGTAAGGGAGCAACAGATGCTGCAGAAGGGAAGTAGAGGTGGGGCAGGAGGTTACGGTGGATCTGACTGGTCCTGAAACAGGCTCAGAGCCAGAATCAGAGACAGAGCAAGAGCCAAGGCAGCCACCTCCCCCATCTCCTTTCCCCCACTGTGTATGCAAATCTAAGACAAGAGGCGTTTCCCCCTTGTTGACTTGGGGGGGAGGGGGGAACCTCCTATGTGAGTAAATATGGTATATACAGGCAACCTGCGGTAAACGCTGTTTTGCTTAGTGCTATTTCGCTATAACACTCATAGATTCATAGATGTTAGGGTCGGAAGGGACCTCAGTAGATCATTGAGTCCGACCCCCTGCATAGGCAGGAAAGAGTGCTGGGTCTAGATGACCCCAGCTAGATGCTTATCTAACCTCCTCTTGAAGACCCCCAGGGTAGGGGAGAGCACCACCTCCCTTGGGAGCCCGTTCCAGACCTTGGCTACTCTAACCGTGAAGAAGTTCTTCCTAATGTCCAATCTAAATCTGCTCTCTGCTAGCTTGTGGCCATTATTTCTTGTAACCCCCAGGGGCGCCTTGGCGAATAAATACTCACCAATTCCCTTCTGTGCCCCCGTGACGAACTTATAGGCAGCCACAAGGTCGCCTCTCAACCTTCTCTTGCGGAGGCTGAAACGGTCCAGTTTCTCTAGTCTCTCCTCGTAGGGCTTGGTCTGCAGGCCCTTAACCATACGAGTGGCCCTTCTCTGGACCCTCTCCAGGTTATCTGCATCCCTCTTGAAGTGCAGTGCCCAGAATTGCACGCAGTACTCCAACTGCGGTCTGACCAGCGCCCGATAGAGGGGAAGTATCACCTCCTTGGACCTATTCGTCATGCATCTGCTGATGCACGATAAAGTGCCATTGGCTTTTCTGATGGCTTCATCACACTGCAGACTCATGTTTATCTTCGAGTCCACTAGGACTCCAAGATCCCTTTCCACTTACGTGCCACCCAGCAGGTCATTCCCTAGACTGTAGGTGTGCTGGACATTTTTCCTCCCTTGGTGCAGCACTTTGCATTTCTCCTTGTTGAACTGCATTCTGTTGTTTTCTGCCCACTTGTCTAACCTGTCCAGGTCTGCTTGCAGCTGTTCCCTGCCCTCCGGCGTGTCCACTTCTCCCCATAGCTTTGTGTCACCTGCAAACTTGGACAGAGTACATTTCACTCCCTCGTCCAAGTCGCTGATGAAGACATTAGAGAGTATCGGTCCAAGGACCGAGCCCTGCGGGACCCCACTGCCCACACCCTTCCAGGTCGAAGCTGACCCATCCACCACGACTCTCGGGGGGCGACCCTCCAGCCAATTCGCCACCCACCAGACTGTGTAGTCATCCAAGTCATAGCCTCTTAACTTGTTCACTTGTATTGGGTGGGATACCGTATCGAAGGCCTTCCTGAAGTCTAAGTATACGACATCCACCCCTCCTCCTGTGTCCAGGCGTTTCATAACCTGGTCATAGAAAGAGACTAGATTGGTCAGGCACGATCTGCCTGCCACGAACCCGTGCTGGTTTCCCCTCAGCATAATTTGTCCTGCCGGGCTCTCGCATATGTGAGCCTTGATAATTTTTTCAAAGACTTTGCCAAGGATGGAGGTGAGAGTGACTGGCCTATAGTTGCCCAAGTCCTCCTTCCTCCCCTTCTTGAAAATGGGGACCACACTGGCCCTTTTCCAGTCCTCCGGGACTTGGCCCGTGCGCCACGAGTGTTCAAATACTCCCGCCAGTGGCTCTGCAATGATGTCGGCCAGTGCCTTCAGCACCCTCGGATGGAGCTCATCCGGGCCTGCCGACTTAAAGGCATCCAGTTCTTCCAAATGACTCTGCACCATTTCAGGGTCTACGCATGCAAGTCTGGCACCTTGCTGCTGCCTCTCTACAACCCCAGTGAGAGACTTGTCGTGCCCCTCGCTTAGGAACACTGAGGCAAAGAACTTGTTCAGGAGTTCAGCCTTGTCCCCCCTGTCTGTCACCAATTGTTTCTGCCCATTTAGCAGGGGTCCTATTCCTCCCTGGGCCTTCCTTTTACTCCCTATGTATCTAAAGAACAATTTCTTGTTGTCCTTTACTTGGGATGCCATCCTCAGCTCCATGGTAGCTTTGGCCCGTCTAACTGCCTCCCTACAAGCACGAGCAGAGGAGGTATATTCGTCTTTGGTGATCTCTCCTTGTTTCCACTTTGTGTGTGCTCCCCTTTTGGCCCTTAGGCTGCCCTGGATTTCTGCGGTCAGCCAGGGAAGCCTCCTGGCCCCTTTCCCTCTTTTACCCCGCATGGGGATCGTCTCGCTTTGTGGCCGAAGGATCGTTTCCTTAAGGCACAGCCACCCTTCTTGGGCTCCCATCATTTCAAAACTCCTACTCTGCAGTGCGTCCTTGACTAATCGCCTGAGTTCATTTAAATCAGCTTTCCTAAAGTCTAGTACTTTCACCCTACTAGTTACCTTACCCACTCGATGTCTTATGGTGAATTCTATTATTAGGTGATCACTGTCCCCCAGATGGCTACCGATCTGTAGGTCCCCTACCATGTCATCCCCCGTTGCCAATACCAGATCCAGTATGGCATTCCCCCTAGTGGGACCATGTACCTCCTGAGTCAGGTGGAGGTTCTGTACACAGGTTAGAAACCTGCATGAGCGGTGGGACTTTGCCGTCTATGTCTCCCAGCCAGGGTAGTTTAGGTCCCCCATGACTACCGCCTCTTTAGCTTTTATGGTCTCCGTGAGCTGCCTCAGGAGCCCCGCATCTATTTCTTCCCCTTGATGTGGGGGTCTGTAGCAGACCCCTACCACCAAATCCCTTTCTCCTTGCCCCTCACGTAGCCTAACCCACAATCCTTCTACTTCCTCATCCTTGGATTCCGTCTTGATGAGGGTTGACGTATATTGCTCATTGACATAGAGCGCAACCCCTCCCCCTTTTTTCCCCACCCTGTCCTTTCTGTACGATCTCATTTTAATTTGATACCTGATTCAACTTAGCGCTCAGCAAATTTCATTGCAACACTCGCAGTCGCCATCTTGGGTCATCAAAAACTTTCCGTTTCGTTTAACGGTCATTTCACTTAATGCTCAGTTTTTCAGGAACCAATTAAGAGCACTAAGCAGGGGTTGCCTGTAGACACTCCTTCCTTCTGAGGAGATGGTGGAAGAAACTGGGCTTCTGCTCCCCACTTATTTTTTTTTTTTTACTTCATCACAATAAATTTAAAAAGCCCTAAAAGATACTTGTCAACAACAAACCTGATTGATTTTAACATTAGAAATCCAGGCCCTGTTTAAAATGACAAAAACTACCATATCTGGTAACTACTGAAAATTTCACTAATCAAGACCATAAAAAAGCAACCGAAAAGGAGAAATCTTGACCGAAGACTGTTTTGCAACCTGTTTTTGTCTGTTTTATTAACTCCTACATAATCCTTAGTATCTAACGGACATTCAGAACAAATAGGTCATTCTTATAGATTCAAATTTATACTATTTTAATGAAGATAAGAGAACTCTGTTAACACATGTGAATCCCCCAAGAAACATTCCTGCCAAATCAGAAAAGACAAGACTTGATGTTCCTGTTGCAAACATTTAATAAAAATCACAAAGGAGCAATTTGAAAAGCACCTTGGAAGTCACTTAAAAAAAGAAAAAGGAAAAAAAGGGGGCAGGGAAGAAGAGAGAAAGAGTTGCCCTGATTTCAGTGTGAATAACTTCTGTCACTCAAATTACTCAAATGATAATAAAAATAAAAATATGAAGCAACGTGCCAGAAACTTATCCAGGGAGCAGGATACTTCTGACTTCGAATCATCTAATTTCCCAGTGTTTTTATTATCTCACATGGTTCTACTCTCTCAGTCTCCTGAAGAGAATCAATTCCTAAATGCTTGCACCTTGTCTATTGATCCCTTCATTTATTGCAATAAAAAGGATCACCCACCACTTGTCTTTTTAAAATAAACTGACATTCAGAAATTAAATCATCTGATTGAAATTCCTATGTGCATGCTAAGTATACAGCACTGAATTATATATAATGAACTTGAAAACTACAATGAAATATAAAGGAGCTTCCAATCATGCTCAGTCCTAGGAGAGCCCTATTAACCACACTGAATACTACTGTCTTTTAAGGAAGCTTCCAGGAGACGCTTAACAGTTTAGATAGGAACAATAAAGGCTCAATACCTGTAGAAATCATGTACCATATTTTCTTGCATACAACATGCCCTGGAAAACAATATGAACCTTGGTTTTGAAGGGCAAAATGAAGGAAAAAAATATTTTTCCAGAATATAGCTGCACAAAACAGGGACAGAGCCCAATTTAAAGTTGACTAACCTTCCCTTTCCTACTTAACTAAAGCTGAAACCCTAGATACTGCTAAAAGACTGGTCTCCTTGAAAAAAACAAAAGAGTCTCTAAGGCTGTGAAATATGAGGAAAGAGACCAGGAGCATGTAGCAAACAGCAAGATTGCCTTAAGAAAAGTTACCTTAATGGAACTTCACGACCATTCAAAAGGAGAGATCATTGTTAACAGCTTGAGTGAAGAACAATGAGCTATTACATCAATTGACTTTGACAGCTGCCTGAAGAGTAATCCAGCAATTTCTGCACTGTGGGGGAAGAATCAAGGGAGGGCACTTCTATCCTGGGAAGAAAATCAGCCTCCCACTTAATATACACACCCTAATTTTGGGGGGCTTATTTTTTGGGAAAGGAGCACACGTATGGGAGAAAATATGGTAATGTTTATGTAGGTGTCTCAATAAGCATTTGGGGTGCTTTAGTTACCAACTGAAAACTATGATTTAAAGTTTATTTCCATCAATATAAATTATATTTTCTATTTTTGGTTGGTACTAAAATATTGTGGAACTCAAGTTTTTGCGGTGCCCAAATGCTAATTTCCAATTTGAGAACATCTAAGATTATAGGCAGAATTTATGTTATTTTTCATTAAGCAGCAGAACTTATACAACCTCAGAGTTCACATCACATTTGTGAGTACAGATCAGCTCCAAATAAAGGAGCAGCTTATTACATCATCCTTCATAGTTCTCAAATCCTTTAGACCAATTTCATGGGTATGCCAAAGATGAATTTGGAAAGTCATTTGTTTTTTCAACATGCAAAAAGAATACATTGTCTACATACTGTAAACAAAACAAAACAAAAAAACCCCTGTATTTAAAAACAAAAAGCTTTTGTTTAAACTCTATGTATCCACAAATGCCCTTGTGCATTTAGCACACAACAATAAAGAACCAGGGTTTAAAACGTACAAATGTAGCAGACCACTTGCCACATATCCACACTGATTTAAAACCCACACTACATATCTTATTAAAAGTTTAACTCCAAAGTATTCTTCACAATCTGTTGTACAATTTTTACTCACAATATTCTGCATTCTGTACCTGCCATCACTGCTGAATGAAGGTTCAGAGAAACTTCGTTATATTAAGACGATATGCAGATAACCAAAATCTACCATGTCAACCCCTTTAAATGAAACACAACTTGTCAAATAACGTGTTTCAAAATCATCCACATTTTGTGGAAATAATGGATTAGGGACCATATAGTTAATATGCTCTGTATTAATATTGACTAAAGAACCAGAATTTGGAAATACGTGCATCTGTCCACTACTGCTGAGTCTCTGTGATAAGCAGACACATGCTGCTTATCCTTTTCCTTCTTCCTCTTATTTACAGAGTACAGTGTAAACAACTTAATGAACTGTGGTTCTGTACACAAGTAATGACCAGCAAATTGAAGCCAAATATTTCTCTAATGCTTTTGCACGTAATAAGAGGGCTGACATAACTTCTCATCGAAGAGGGAAGTTATTTTAAAGTCGCCCTCTGAGCCAACAGAAAGGGTGCTAAGATCCTAAATTATAGTAAAATGGTCACATATGGGGCATAATTTAGAACTATAGGGGACAACTTGGCATTTATGCAAAAAAGGGAGATGGTTATATTGCATCTGTGAAACCCAAAACCCTTTTGGATGCAAAATTCCATTTGGCTAGGCTGGGTGCATAGTAGGCATGCTACTGTCAACTGTAAATTTGTTACATCAATTCTAGTCCTTGACTGACTGACACTTCTAGTAACCTAACTTATTTTAGGCCATAAAAAACCCCAAAAATGAATTTAATGTTGGTATTAACAAGTATCCTAATTTACTGGTTTAATATTTTGAAATGTTCAAAATGTATTCATTTTGAATTATTACTACAACTTTGAGGCAAGTCACGCTTTCTAGCAACCCCTGAAAACTATGCAGATTAGTTAAATGTTATTATATATTTACTAGCACACCACAGAGTAACTTTTAAAGGTTAAACAGATGCTTCAAAACAGGAGAAAAATAGAATGTCCTAAAATTTCTGCCATTAAATAATTAAGGACATTATTTTTACTATTCCTAGTAGAATATTTTGATATCAAAAGATACAAAAATACTGCTTTTCATTTATTAATCACAGCATTCTTCAGAAGACAAGTGAGCATAATAACACATAATAACCCTGTTATGTGTGTAGCAACAGAGAATTTCACTAACTAGCTCAATGTCACCCAGTGATTCAGTTTCAGAAAGAGTAATTCACTTCAGGTTGGCTGACTCTGGAACACAGCAGTTCCTTGAAGGTTATTATATATTAAGGATCTCATAAGAAAAGAAACTTTAAGGGAACAGAGTTAAGTCAATACTAAAATCCAAACCTTAAAAATGCTCCCAAACAGGATCCAAACTGAAATTTACCTAAGAGCAGAAGGCCAGGAAAAGATGACAAACTGTACAGCAGCATTTAGGTGGAGTGAAATGCAGAGAAGAGATTCCCTGCTCCACACCACCTCTGCCTACCAATATCAGTTTAGGCAGGCTGGAGAGGTTCAAATGATATCAGTGGCCCCCAAACTTTATTAAGACCAGCTATGCATGTTTTGGACAGAGTAGCGAGAAAGTAATTTCATCCAAAAGAAAAAATGGATTGAAATTTGCATATGCTGAAGCTATGCAACTTGAAGTCTAGTCTGCAGAATCACCCACCTTCGCTCATTGCCTTAAACCACCTGTAGGGGAGTGTAACCAAGAAAAACAAAAAAACGCAAGCCCTGCAAAACTGAAAGCCATTTGATGACAATAACAGACATTCCGTACTACTACATACAATATTTATAACATTAAACAAATCCAAACACCCTTCAATCATCATCTTTAAATTTCATACCTAGTACTGTACCAATTTTGTTGGTTAACACAGAATCAGTCTGATCAAGCCAGCCTCCGCCACTGAGGCCTTCTTTAAATTTGATGAGAATAGGCTGATTACTCAGCAGGACCACAAGGATTCTCATGGCTCCAGTTACAGTGGTTGAGTGCAGATGTTCTTCCATAAACATCATGATCCAATCAAATCCCAGTGTCCTGACCAGCTCCTCACATGCTCTAATCACAAAAAAAGTTAAATGTCACAAAATTCCTTATAACAAATAGCAAGAGTCAAGGTCTTTCATTGTCAGGAAAACTCAGGCAAGAATATTAGATAAAATTAAAAATAATTTAAAACACAACAGATCTCTATGTAAACCATATCTGCTAAAGAAGAAAGGACTGTCAATCAATCAGATTTTTGTGCAGGTAACCTCTACAAAATTGTGAGCATGATGTTTGGTGGAATTAAGAGGACTGAAGGTAGTGATTTAGACTGCTCCAACTTGTTTGAAGTTACACTGAATATTGTCCATAGGTGACTGGTGCCTCCTGAGACTGGGGGGGGGGGGGGGGGGGGGGGGGGGGGGGGGGGGGGAGGCACAGTTTGTGGGAAGCAGCGTCAGTGGCGGGGTGGCGAGTGGTGACTGCCTGCAAATGCCAGCAGCAACAAGGGCCAATCTGTGGCACATGCCCCTTGAGTCCCCCCCTACCAGTCACCTATGATATTGTCTGACATTAATTTTGAGAAGCTAAACAGAAAACTTATACTGACAAGTTACAACTTATAAATCACACAACTGCTTCTGCTGAGAATAAATTTACAGTTTGAGGATCTGTCCTATATTTTTCACAAGAAGAACTACAGAACATCAAGTCCTTAACCCATGGTTAGGCTGAAACAAAGTGTTAATCATATTTGTGGAAACAAAATGTAGACTAAACTGTTTAAATATCCATCATGCATATAAATTTTGCATCTGAATTTTATGATTCAGTCAAGTTATGGTGAAATCTGAATACTACGTGTGATCCACCAAAATACAGCAAGCAGACAAATACAGCCAACACCTGTTTTAAAAGATTCTAACTTGACACAGAATTTAAAGTCCCTTTTCTCTCCCCTCTTTGGCTGTAATGTTTCATTAGCTGTTAATAACTTCAGCTGGGATTTTTAAATAGAGATTGGGCATTTTACGAGTAACAATGTTATTGAGAACATCTGTATACTGAAATTATTTAATATTTCTTTTAATTTAACATGTTTTGGAACCTGCTGGCTCCTCTCACTTTTTGAATAGAGATGACTTCTCTTTTTATATTTTGTATTTTATCTGTAGCTGTATTTAAGAAATTATTTATTTTTCATTTAAATTGCTAAAGAATGAATTCGGGAGAACAGCAGCATACTCTGAACCTGGTTATGCTTAAAGATTAAAAATCAAAAGGAACTGCCATAGCTGACTGCTGCTCCCCATACACAATCTCTTACAGCTTTGAAAATGTATAGATGGAATCACTGTAACTAAATTACATAAAATAAACTATTTTTCTTATAACAAGGCTATATAATTCTTCGCTAATGCTGCTCAAAGTAGTAGAAGCTTAAACTGAGAAAGGGTGCATGTCTTTTATACCCGCATAGTCTAATCTTCAGACGATTAGTTTGGAGGTCTCTCAACAAAAATAGATGACACGGTAATGTACAAAATAAAACATAACCCACACTATCAGAGGTTGGAACACAAAGGTAAAGAATCAAAATCAAATTTTTGCTACTGCAGCCAAAGCTAAATTCTGCTGTGACAGTCATGTAAACTTCAGGTACATCCATGGAGTTCCTCTGGATTTATATCACTATTTACAGAGTTTGACCCAACATATTTGCTCATTTATCTTAAAATTGTTACAGTCACCTTCCTTTTTTCTATCAGAAGAGTCACTGGTACTTACTGCAAGTTAACACTTGTCTTTTCTTTAGAAGTATACAGAAGTTTCAGAAGGATATCTAAAAGTCTGTTCCGCAGAAGGATAAGATTAGCAGAAACAAGGCCTCCAAAATCATCCTCTGCTCCTAAGCATGAAATAGAAGAATTAAGTGAATCTGGAAGAAGATGGATTAGTACTTCTAAGCAATTTCATGCCATCTTACAACTACAAATCGGCAACAGGTAAAACAAAAACAAACCAACAAAAAATGCTTCATTGGGATATTGGCCCGCTTGTCCCCCTGCAACAAGCCCACCATGAGAAAGAGGTAAAATAAGCCTCATTTTCCTTTAAACACAGGCCACAAAATATATTATCCCCCAACTTGGAATTGCACACCCTCTACCAAACTGACTCCATCACCAAAAAGATATCATGAAAAACACTATGTTCCATTAATATTATAGAGTAAGTAGAGCTACTTCAAGTACAAAAATTCAAACATTACTATTACTACAAAGCCCAAAACATGCAAGGTGCTTCACAGACGCATTCTCTCCCAAGAAGCTTAAATTCTAAGATGAAACACCAGAGGATTTTGATGCTGGGAAAAGTGTAAGGACAGAAGGGTTGAAGTAATAGAATTGATGCATGAATCTCTTAAATTACGTTTTTTGTTGTTATTACTTTTCTTCTACCATTCACTCCTCCATGTGTAAACACTACAGCAGCTTATGTGCCTGTGTATATACACAAAGGAAGATTATAACTTTTTTAGGCTGTACAGAAAAAGATTATGTTGAAAAAACATGAAGCCCAGCACAGAATCACTGAAAAACAGTGGAGGGACTTCAGAGGATCATCTACGCCAACCCCTGCTCAAGGTAGAATCAGCTGTCTAAATCATCCCAGAAAAAGGTATGTTTAACCTGCACTTCAAATTTGTCAATGACAAATTCCACAATTTCTCTTGATAATTTATTTCAGTGCTTGACCACACTCATAGTGATAAAGTTTTTCCTGGTATCCAACCTAAATCTACCATATTGCAAATTAAGACCAATGCCTCTCATCCCGTCTTTGGTTTTATATGCCTAGATGTCTGAATGGGTGGTAACACACAGTAGTGTAATCAGGGGTGGGGAAACAGGGCAGTAGCCCCAAGCACCCACTTAGAGGAGGCACAAGAATGACAGCCAGCTTGGCCACCAGGGGCGCCCACCATGGTAGTAAAGCCTCTAGTGACACAGAAAGGAAAGTGGAAGCTATTAGGGATGTGTGAAGCGTCGGTGGCTGATTCTATTCGGTGGAGATTTAGCCCGATTTGACAGCCGAATCTCCGAATCTGAATCAAATCAGGAGACCCTTTAATCTCTCCTAATCGATTTGGAAAGATTTGATGATTCGGACACAGACACAGCTTTAAACATTTTTTCTACATACCTCAAGGTAGCAGGCAGCTCGCGAATGCAGAGATGCTGGGGCAGACGGAGTGTCCCATAGGAGCGTGGGGGGGGAGTGTCTCCAGTGCACTTGGCAGCAGACCCGGAAGTGGACCAGAAGCACTTCCGGTCCACTTATGGATCCACCAGAGAGTGCAGGGGACCTCGCCCCACCGCCTCGGTGACTGCTACCTCCTGGGTCGGGGGGGGGGGGCACCCGGGGTCCCCCCCGTGGCCGACTGCCTAGCTGAGGAGGTGCGGGGGCTTCCCCACGTGCTCGGTGGTGGACCCGGAAATGGACCGGAAATACTTCTGGTCCACTTCCAGGTTCGCTGCTGAGCACGCGTGGGCCCCCCCCCCCCGTGCTCCTGTGGGACACTCCATCTGTCCCACCATTGCAGCGTTCATGAGCTGCACCTGGTACCTCGAGGCATGTAGAAAAACATTTAAAGTTGTGTCTATAACCAAACTGCTGATTCTCTGAGATGGCCTCGAATCTTCAGATTCAGATTTGGCTGAATTGAATCAGGACAATGATCCGAATCAATTAATCAAATAACTGTCCCCGATTTGGGCCGAATCCGAATCTAATACAGCTTGTTTCACATCCCCCCTAGAAGCAGATCATCTTAAAACTTTGATTTTTAGGGAAGACCAAACCTTCCCTACCCAGTCATGATCTCTCAAACCACCATCTTATCTGACTGAGTTATAAGTATCCCTCTGAGAACAACTGCAATTGCTTACAACAGAGGAATGTTAAGAATTCCTTTAATGCAATTAAGCAGCTAGAAACAAGGAAGAGAGAGTATCATGTAATCAGGCAGCTCTCTGTGCCCCACTAGTAAATGCTCTAACAATCAACACACTGTGAATTTCAAACTGACCTTCAGCTTAATCTCCTCAACCAAACACAGGATATTCCTGTGAGGCCAATCAAAGACCTCCATAAATAGTAAAGCAAATTCCTTTAAATAAGGGATAGAAATAAAATATATCAAACTTTTAGTTATTAGCTACTAGTTATGTATTGCTAACAGTCCTGGAACCTGTTGCTCATGTCAGTTTATGATGCTGGGTCTATAATTCTGGCTTCTCTTTTCTGCTTCAATTAGTAATTCCAGTGAAACTGCTTTCAATGTTTGTGGCTTTAAATAAAAATGTTTTGAAAACAGCTAACAGAAAGCATTTGTTCCTGAAGGAGAAAAGTTTTCTAGGTCTATCTGAGAAAGCCAGACACTGCTCATTACTGCTTTCTAGAGGTGCACTAATACATCAGTTCGATATTGGTATAAAGAAAACTGGCTGTATCAGATATCAGCCCAGTGGGGCAGATAATTTGGCTGAGAAATGCTTGTGCTGTGAGCAGCCGCAGTGTAGCCCTCAGGCAGTGAGGAGCATAGCTGGCAGCATGGAGAGCTGCCTCCAGCTGGGAAGTCTGGCTTGGTGGAAGGGGCATGGGGAGGGAAGGGGTATGTGGGGGGGTATATCAATGCCACCCGTGGCGAGGGAGAGGGCAGGAGCAGGCACTGTCCAGATGGGGCAGGGGTTGGGCTTGAAGCAGAAGCTGGCGGTGCTGGGAAGATGCCACAACCACTCCAAATTTTGCCGCCACTGCTCCCAGCGCCATTGCCACCCAGCTGCCCGGTGCAGCCCCGGCTCTTCCTGGTGCATGGATGCAAGACCTGGAAGGCTGAAGAGCCCGCTTTCTCTCACTGTGAATGAAGGCCTGGAGATTTCCATATGATTTCAAAAAACAAGTAGGAGAAACTGGGAAGGTAGTGAAGGGAATCAAATGAGAGGATACACAGGAACTTCTATCCATGCACAGCTTGCTTAACACACACAAATCTGAAGGACTTATTAAACTAAGCAGATATACTAGAATTAAAATGTAGAATGCATTACCAATAATAATTTAAACACAGAATATCACAGATAATTTTTCTTCTACTCAAATACTGAAAGCTACTTACCAGTATCAGGTTTTTCTTCATTATTTATCTCCATTACTACAAACTTCTCACAGACTGCAAATGTAGGCAAAGTGGAAGAGATGAATTGTCCAAACCTTTATGGAAAGAAAAGAGTGAATGCATGTGTGATGGAATGACTTTAATCTGTAAATTATTCACATTCAACAGTCACCGTAAAAATTAGTACAAGGAAAAATATACAAAAAAGTTCATTTTCTTACTTCTGAAAACTGAGACAATCAGTGTTCAGAGACTAATATCTATCTCCTAAAAGGGTATCCCTGACCAAACATTACAGGTCAAAATGCTGTTAAAATATCCTAGACTGTCAAGACTGGTGTGAAAGTGAATTCTCTTGCACTGAAAATGCTCAAATACAATATAAGAATGTTATCTTAGAAAGCAGGAAGAATAACTATTTAGTAAAGACTGTCTTCCCAACAGAGTACCACAAAGAGGGGCAAAAGAGAAATAAGTTTTGCTTACTTGTCAGTAAGCAATTTGACATGTACTTAGCTAGCTTAACTCCTGCATAGTTGTGCATTCTCTCTCTGTTATTTTGATTTTATCTAGGGCTTCTATTCTTGTTTTCCTGTTCTTTGGAAGAAATGCACACCAATCCTGAAGAGTACAACTAAGACAATACTAAACACTGTTACCCAGATTCTGGCTGTACTGCTACCATTAAGGGTAAACAGAAAGCCCTGAGGAGTGGCAGGAATAAAGCAACAAACATTATTTTTGTTCATTTCATAAGAATAATTATGAATTGCATATCATTTATTCTATACATAAATGATGTCTAGAGCATGGTAAACATACAGAAAGGTAAGTTGTTTCATACTAACAACAAATGAAAAGTAAAAACACTAACTGAGCCGAAGTAGCAATATGACAATTCTTTACTCTTATCTATTCTTTATTTACTAATTTGATTTATATGCCACCCTACCCAGCAAAGGTTCATGGCAGTTTACAATGAGAACAGAGTAACTTTTAAACCAGGGGAATGAACAAGAGAATAAGACAACTTAAAAGGGAACTAGAATACCAACATAAAACAGAAGCCCCCTAAACAATATCCCACTCTCACAACACCCCTGAACATAAGCCTCCTCTAACGCCAGCACCCCAACCTCTCACCGTCCCTCCCTTTCTATCTCAACCTCTCATTGCCCCTCTCCCTCTGCCCCAGAACTCTGAATCACCACCCCTCGTTCTACGCTGCCTCCAACCTCCTGGCCCTCCAGGGTCCTCCCTAATTACCCTCTCTGCATTACCACCATTCCCTCCCACAGTCTGCATTTACCAATTAATTAAACATGTTATAAGTCCTTATACAGACCAGATGCAACTGAAAAGGTAACATTTATCTGTAGTCACCCACTGTTCCATCAGAGATACTCAGATATTTTCCTACAAGCTGCCTGTTTAGAAAGAGAACTAGAAATAAACCTCTCAGATGAGAATGGTAAATGCCGCATTTTAACGTGGAGCAGCATGACAGCTCCAAAGGTTCTAAAGAAACCCAAATTTAAGCACAAGTGATACAGACTTGACAATCTCCAAAAATGGTCACAATCTCTTGGAGCAATTGTGAATTTAGAATATTATGCATCTCTGCCATGTTTATAATTATTTCTAGTACAAGCTTTCATACTGGAAAACATTCTAGGGCAATTTAATACTAATTTCTACTGTGACTTAAACTGAGCTTAAGGTGCAATTCCAGGGCACTGGTTTTAAACTATTTCCTGTGGTTTTTACATTTATATGTACTGAATAGCTCCAATAAACTCTTTATATTAGTCCCCTACAGAAGCACTACCATCCGCAAGTTTCTTGCAAAGCCCCATCTTAAATAAATAAATAAATAAATAATGCATAAATAAATGTCAGTAAGTGTTTGTGTTACCTGAGCAGGTCACTGCTGCTGGGAAAACCCTGAAGCAAAAAGCTCAGCACATTACTAACTGCAGCAATAGTAGGCTGGGATAAAGATGCATCTCGAAGAGTCAACAGTAGTTTAGGGATTAGCTGGAACTCCCTCATTAATTTAGCATTCTTTGCTGCTTCACTGAAAGACAGAAAGAAAAAAAAAAAGATTTAATAAACAATCAGGACATTTCCTGGATAATTCCTTATTTTAGATTATATTACCAGGCTAATATCAACTAATACCTGGACTCTGTGAGAAGTTCAATGAAGTGCTCAAATAATGAAAGATGAAGCTCATATGGGGCATGGAGCCAGACCTGAAATACAGAATATACAGTGGTACATTTTAGATGAAAAATCTATGAAAATCTAATCACATGTAATATATTAAGCATGAAACAAATCCTGGATTACTGGGGTTTTTTTAAATTAATCCAGTGGATTACCTCATAATTTTCTTGTCTACCCTACTCAAATGATAATTTCAGTTTTGAATTACACAGCCAACAGAGAAAAGCCAACTATAGAGGCAAAGCTACAGAAGACTACTTGAAGACCACAGGTAAACTCCATGTATATGGTGAAACGGGAATAACATTTACTAATTATCACAATAACAAATCAGAGTTCTATGAAAAGAATCACAGAACCACATCATGATCCTGAATTTATAACTAGTTTACTGCCACTGACTTAGACAGAATTCTTTAAGATTTAAACTGGTCTGAGTTCAGAATTAGATTTAACATTTATCTTTTTAAACTCTTTGCCACCTGAAATAAAGATGACCTGTTACTAAATTAACTCTGTTTCTCTGTCAAAACTAAACTCAGTCTTTACTGACAATTCTTTCAATTTCAAAAAACATTTTCTATACAATATTTTAAGTAATTTCTACTTTTCACAGCAGATCATTTGTTGCATCAATGGAAGCAACGAGACAGGCAAGTGATAGAAAGGTAGAAGGTTAAGGCTTCAAATCTTAAAGTAAACCCGAGACTGAAAAATAAAATAAGACAGATTTGAACCCTCTTTCTATTAAAAATGGCTTGAAAGAGTAAATAAAGCAAGTTTTCTTGCCCCTTTACTTGTTCTTTTTTTTTTAAAGGTAGAAGTATGAGAAAGTGCAGCTCTTGCATTCTTTTTATCAGGAGGTCTCTTCTTGGAGAGTCCAATTAGTCCATATGCTTGCTTTAAGAGATGTTACTGGGGACTGTCTGCCTACGGACACCATTCATTAGTTAATTAAGTCTCAAAGGTCCAAAAAGCCTAACAAAATCATTTTTCTCCTCTGTCAGGTTCTTTCTTTTTTTACTTTATATTGTGAATCCCTTTGTTCTCTAGTTGCACTGAGAGAGGACACTTTTTAAAAGGCTCACTTTAGATCTTTCATACTGCAGTTATTATTATACTGAATGTAAGACCCTTAAAATTGTTCAGCCAGCTCCCTTTATAAAGATCAGAATCTACAACAAAAGTACTCATTATTTTTATGAAGTTTCCATTTTTTGTCAAAAGAGCTACTGCCGTGTTTCAGACTGTATTATTATTTTGTTCTCCTGGCTTAAGTTCCCTACGGCCAAAACAGCAGAAGATCAGACCTGCCTGACAGGTTTTTGGGACAAACACTTGTCAAAAAAGCAGCTCTCTTCCCTAAAAATTTCAAAAGGGTTAAAATGGAAATGTTTTTACAAAAACAGCTTTAAAAAAATTAAGGCAATTGTTGACAGGAAATGTTTTTGTACTAAAAATTGACTTTTTTTTTTTTTTATTGTTTTCACTTATAATGGGGGTCTAAGTCTAGGTATTGGTATTAGGGATGTAAATATATTTTTAAAAAACATTTGTGTAACCTCCTCTAATTATATTGGTTAAACGATTAGCCAATAACAAGGCAGCTTGGACACAGCTGCTGCTAGAAGATACCCCCAGCTCCCAGGACCCCTTGACTGTGGGGGAGGGAGGGAGAAGGCAAGTCAAGCCAGACAAGAGACCTAGTGAAGCCCTGCACTGGGTAGAAGAAAGCACCTCTGAATGAGCAGCTAATTGCTTAATTTGGGATGGAGGGAAGGAGGAAAGAAGGGAGGGATGGAGCACCTGTGAATGATCCCTGCTACCCCCCCAACTGCCCCACGCTGCATGGGGGGCTTTGCACAAGCCCCCCCAACCCCCTACTCTGCTCCCCCAGTCCCACCATGGCTGCCTTGCCTGCCCCAGCTCCAGCTCTTTAAGAAAAAAAAAAAAACCCAAGAAAACCCCCCAAACTCACCATTCCTGCTGGGCGGCGGGGGTCAATCCTCACTGCCCCGTGCCACGTGGGGGGCTCTTCCATGAGCCGCCCGAAGCCACTTCAGGGCTTTTCTCATTTTGTTATTTTTCTTAAAGGGCCAGGGCTGGAGCAAGTGGGGCAGCCATAGGGGAGTCTGGGGAGCAGGGGGAAGGTCAGGGGCCTCATGCAGAGCCTCCCACGCAGTGTGAGGCAGTGGGGGGCAGAGGGGATCGCCCCCCAACCTTGCAGCACCTAGTGAGTGGGGCTCTTTTTTAAAGCACCAGGAGCTGGGGCGGGCAGAGCAGGCAAGGGATGGGGGCTGGCAGAGGTCCCCCCACTCCCCCACCCCATACTTACCAGCTTCGAGTCCAGCTGCAGCTCCCTGCTGCAGCCACTGGGGACTGTCCAAATCATCGAAGCTCTCCGAAGAGCTTCAAATCAATTCATACCTTTTACATGGTCCCCTGATTCTATTTGGATTCAAACATTCAGCCACTGAATCGGGATGAATCTCCTCCCACTCGAATCACCACCCAAAGCTTCACACAGCCCTTCTGTTTTCCAATTAGGCTACGGGTACTAGTCCCCCTCGCTGCTCCCCTCTTCTCCTCCTCCCTCCTGCCTTCTGCTTCCTGCTAGGGCACTGCAAGGCTTCCCTTCCCCACTTCCCTGTCACACTGAGCTGGCCCCAAGCTAAAGGATAACTGGTAAACTATCGGTTATCATTGCACTTATTGGTTAAATGATTAATCATTTAACGTGTCACATAACTAATTGCTATAGACATATCTATGCATTTTTAAGCCTTTGGTAGGCATGCTACATAAAGAACAATCTTAACCGTCACACAACAGGATTTTGTGTAATGTATCATAAATGGGCAAAAAGCAGGGCAACAGGCCCATTATTTTTGTATCTCATTTGAGAAAATTTGCACTAGCATCTCATAAAGCAGGCTGTTACCTACTGAAGTTCATGCCTCTCTGAACCAGTTAGTCTCTAAGGTACCACCTTGCCCTACCTTCTTTCCCCAAAAAGTTTAAAATTATAAGCTTCATTTTTCAATGCCCTGCCTCCTAAAATCATAAAATGGTATTGACACATGAGAGTGGACCTTTGTGGATTTTTAAAGCACCCCAGGGAACCCAGTAGAACAGCTATAACAATTTCAGGGAAACTAAAAGAAATATTCTAGTAAATAGCATAAGTTCAATTTTCACAAATGGGCTCCTTAATATGACATCCAAAAATACATTTAGACACCCTAACTTCATAGGGATGTAAACTGTGCACATCCATAGTTTAAACAAATGAGAGTAATCCTATTTAGGACATATGGCATGTGAAAATTAGCCTTCCCAAGTAGCTCCTAAGTTCCCCAACAAAACCTCACAAGAGTATGACAATTAAAATAGTTACGATCAATCTATGTTTCGTATAAATAATACAGAGGGAATTTGACAGTCACATACTGAATCAGGCAACTTGCCTCACAGTTCTTCTTAAAATACCATAAAGTAAATGCAATTTTTCTCTTAACTCTAAATTTCTTCATGTTTAATGCTGCACTCTAGGTTATACTTGGAGGCTGTGCACACAGAAATGTAACTGCCCTACTTCTCAATGCAACGGAGATTTGATGCCTAAGGTTCTGACACGCTGTGCTGCAAAAATTTATTACTTGTTGTTATTTTCAGTGTCTCTTTTCTCTCTCAAAATATTTACTAAAATAAAACATGCAGATTAACAGAACCAACTATTTAACAGTTAACTGAAATCATCTTTTCTATGCAGCAATAATTTCTATGTATTAGAAGTAAAGCAACCACAGCAGGCAGAGTTAATACAAGAACTGCACTGCACTGCTGGTGAATCAGACTCTCTGCACTGTCTGCTTTATTATACTGAATAATCAACTACCCAAATACACATAGCTAGTTTTCAAGGATGCTTTACATACCTCAAAATCACACAGCAAATCCTGAAAGGCTGTTGAATTTGGAATAATGGAGGTTTCATGCCCACTGTCAACAGTTCCTACCAAAGAAAAGGTCAGATGGAGTATGTGGCTGTTCAAAAGGGAGCGTTTCTTCTTTAGCAGCATTGCCAGTAACTAAAAAAAAAAAAAAAAATAGGAGCGCAGGAAAATTCAGTAATGTCATCTTCTTATGTCAACACTAAAGGCAAGAAGACTTTTCAAACCTTATGAATTTGATTAACATACTTTTGTGATGTTCTAGAATCACCATTAAAAAAAACATGCATCAATCACAATTCTTCACTAACTTGCAGCAAGATTGGGTTAGAATCCCAGGGAGCATTCATATTCTAGAACATTTTGTCCCCAGACAAAGAGCAGCAAATTTCTAGAAACCTCATTAACTCTAGGGGGGTATATGATCAATTCTCCCAAAAGTTGAAAGTAATCTAAAATAGTAAATGATGACATATAACAGTATTGTGTACAACTGACTGTGGGTGCTGCCTTGTTGTGGCAACCCAACTGGATACAAGTTGAAAGAGTTCTCTCTCACCCTGCATTTCACCCATTCATTACAATGACGGATCAAGTCCCTAGACCCTGATGTAAGCAAAGCATTATAATGATTAGGTTTTTTACATTTTCAAGTAATGTGAATTTTTCCTTTTTTGCAATCAAAGAATGTCACACTCTTGTTTATTGCCTTTCATGCTCCATATCCAATAATTTTACTTGACTTACAGGGGATAAAAGTAACTGCTGAGCTAGCAGGTGTCTCATAAATGGAAGGACAAACTATTCATGTATCGCATTAACTCACTTTTTTGTTTTTAGTAAGTTGGTAGTTTTAGCTGTAACTGATTTAAAACTCATTTTACACTCTTCTTTTAAACCATCCTAAATAACTTACATTATTTAGCTAACAGTGAGAGAATCCTAAGGCAGCTATTTATACTATTACAAAAATCATGATGATTATAAATGCATTGAAGTATAAAAGTGTACATGTACTCAGTTATACAACAAATTCAATTAATCTGATCTGCTATGTCTGATTTCTCCATACCTGATAACCTTTGATCCTTTCCATTTCTTTACTGGCTAGTGGGTTGCTCTTTACAACGCATACCAAGGCCTTCACAGCTGCATATAATCCCTCTACATCTGATGCCATGGCTACAAGACCCAGAATGGCAGCAGCTCCACCAATATATTGTAATGTAGTGGCAACAGGCTTAGGTTCAAATGTTCTTACTCCTGTGCACAAGGTAGTAAAAAGTAAATTAATTAATCTATTTCACTGTTGTACAGTATTTATAGTTATTATCATAACTGTCACTTTAAAAAAAAAATCAAGCTATTAGTGAATTCTATCAGAAGCAGAAAAGAAGGAAGGAAGTAAATTTAGAAGGAACTAAGTAAATTTATTTACTTAGTTTAGTGAAACTGCAGGCCCCATGGAAATTCTTTTTTGATATCTACATTATTTATGAATGGGAAGCATTAAACTAGAAAACACAAACAACTTAAATCAAGGCAATTAATGTAAGACCATCATTTACGGAGCTTTGTACAATTATACAGTAAAACCATTTAATACATCTATAAAAAGACCAAATTTTAATCTCACCCAAATACCCTATCAGAGCCGCCCCAATGGTACGTGCTGGTCCATTCAGATGTCCTGCTGAGTTATGAAGCAGCTTCACTGGAGTGGCATTCTCATGGGAAGACACAGCCAGCTAAACAAGGGTGATCAAGGGAGAAGCCTTTTTATTCTTTGAGAAAAATATACATGAATTTCTCCCATGTGAGGTACCTTCCAGCCTGTTACAATCGATCAATTCATAAATAAGGTCTGAAATAATGACATTTCAGATATTCCCAAAGAGGCCACTGGCAAAATTTATAATAATTGAATTTTGACTTTATCCAAGATTTCTGCCAATCTTTTTTTCTACTAAACAAAATTATAACAACTTTTACAAGAAGAGCTTGTAAAAAAATCACCAACTCAAGGACATTCAATGAAAGGCTTTTTAAAAATTTGATTTGTTAGCATCAACTAACTGCAGAAAGTTTGTTTAGTTGATTTTTAGCTTTTCAAATCAGACCCATCATATCAGTGATCCAAGTAAAAGTTAATAGTCACAACTGCTGTTTACCCTAGGAGATTAACCTGGGTCCTAAAAATATTTAGGTACATAAATAGCCCCAATGAAGTCAGCAGAATTACCCATATGTGCACGATTATTAACATTCAAATTTCACAGGATTTGGCAATTCATAATAGTTTGTCTTACTACAAGCATTATTGTTTCATAACCCGTTCTTCAATCTTTTCATTAAGAATTAAAACTAACATGTACAAAAAAGTATAAAAAATGATATACTATATTCTTTTACCCCTTTGCTAGTCATTTGTAGTTCTAAGAAACGGAGCAAAATCCAAGAGCATCACCTAATAAAAAAGTTCAGTGCAGTTTAAAAACTTAAGTAAAAAGGAACAGAGAACACTTTTGGTAACAATGGAAATTGACAGGTATAAATTCAGTAGTCCAATATAATCTGATCCTGGATTCCAACAATTACTTCTCCTATCATGCCAAAATGCATGGCAGAATACGCAATTTCTGTGATCAGGGACAAAATTTGTCCAATCATAATTGGGCAACTGCTGGGGCTGGCTTCCTGCAGCTCTCACCACTTAGCAACTTTAAACCAGTGCAGGGGGAATAGCATGATGCATGGCTTTGTGTGTGCTGGTCTGGGGGAGCTGATGTACTCTCCCTACCTAAGAAGTACCTGTGCACTGGGCAGCCCTGTATGGCACCTATAAACTTGCGTACAGGTCAGCCCCACAGACGGATGTCTGGCATGTGCCTTTAAACTTGCCAGAAGGGGAGGGCCCAACTCAGGTTTTACTTAAAGTGCCAGATAAAAATCAGCCACAAAGGTGTTCCACATTAATTGTGGAACATCTTTGTGACTGATTTGTTATTTTATAGTGTGATAAATTGGTTAAATGTGTGACAATATATAGCAGTTTAGACTCCAAACCTTACGCTTGTCCAACTTCTAAGTGCCCTGGGGCTGCATGCCCTGAAGACTACACCAATGGGCTTGCATGCTACATGGGTGTCCCTAACCTCTCCCTACTACTGGACACAAGCACCCCAACTTCACTTCAGATCCCTGACCATAGACTTCCCCACTGCACCAAGCTACATAGATGCCTCAGGTTCCTCTCTTGTTCTGTCCCAGCCAGTGGGAAGGGGGCAGGAAGTGGAATCCAGGAGGGATGGGGAGTCGGGAGGCACTCGATGCTTCTGCAGCTAGAGTGATGGCTTCTTTGTGGCCTGCTTGCAGCCCACAGGCTGCTGCTTGGACAGCATTCACAACAATAATTAACAACTGAACTAGGAAGCCTTATATGATTAAGATATTTTTTTAAAACAATTATATTCCTGAATTTAACACCGTGAATTTTTAAATATACCTGTTTGGCAATCGCTTTACTGTCTAATTTGTTGTAAACTTTCCTTATTCTTGCCACTGTCAGTGAAGAAACAGAAAGTGCATAGAGGCCAAATGAGACCTTCTCCTCTGGTACCAAAGACACTGGAGAGGGACTGACTCCTTCTGATTTAGAATCTTTACCTTAAATAAAAGAAAAAGAAAAAAAGTATACCAAAATAAAAATTTTACATTGAAACAGCTCAAGCAAATTATACCTCAGAATACTCTCCAAATTCAGTGGCTTGAATTTACAGATAGCTAAAGTTGTGTGTTGCCTTCATGTATGGATTGAGCAAAAATACAAGTGTAGATCAATGTAGGTGAATTAAAGGACAAAATTCTGCATACATTTGGATCAAATAAAAGAAAACATTAACATGTATTTTTTGTCCATATTAAAGGTTAATTATATTCACCCTTTACTGAGAAATTTTTGCTTTGTGGTATGCACAAAAATTCTCATTTCCCCCATCTCATTCATTCTGACATGCAGGATGATCAACAGTAACCAGTAATGGATTTTCCTGTTCTCTAGGGCTTCTTTCTTTGATTCCCTTCTGGCCTCCAAGAGTAGTCAGACTTTCCTAGATAAGAAGAGGAGTCTGTCACCAAGGCCTGGTTTTATAGAGCTTGGTAGGGTAAAGTATGAATCTGGACCATGACCAAGGAAAAAAAATTAGCCAGGAAATGTAATTATTACATGCCTATCTACTGATCTGTGACAACGGGTGCGTCCAGACAAGCGCGCATGTGCCTCTTGCAGCGTCTCAAACCCCTTTGAGATGTTGCAAGAGGCATGTGCAGGAATGAAAAAAATGTTCCCCCTGCTTCAAGTTTGCAGCATGGGGACAAAATTAGACCCCTGGATATCCAGCGGTCAAAAAAACCCCTCCAAACCAAAAAAAAAACTGCTCCGCAGAACAGTGGCGCACGGCGTGCCTGGAGCAAACACAGGGGTCAGTCCTCCAGAAGAGATGCTCTGGTTTCAGCCAGAGCGTGTCTGTGGTGCTCCTGATGCCCAAGGTAAGCTAGGGAATGGGGTGGGGGGGTTATGGGTGTGGGTGGGCATGTGTGATGAGTGACGGGGGGTACCAGGGGGGTGGTGTTGGGAGCAGAGGGGGTTCTTGGGGGCTATGGGGAATGGAGGTGGATGAGGAACGGCGGGATGTCACAGTGGGAAGGGACGTGGAGAGGCTCAAGCGGGGGCTGCCACACACCTACCCCCCCACCCTGCCCCTGTGGCGCCGGCAGCAGCAGGCAGCATGGCTGTGGTTCTGCTACAGGCAGTGTCGCAGTGCTGTGTGACCCAGGCTCCTACATGCTGAATGGACCTGGCCTGGCCTGCTAGTACATGGCCTTGGATTGGCTGGGCCGGGCTGGGTCCATTCAATATGTAGGAGTGCTGGCAGGACCTGGTGCAGCTTGGTGTACAGTCCCTGCCAAACCCTGCTGGTACGGTCCCTACTGCTGGAGGTAAGTTATGGCCCTGCATAGAGGGGCTGTGGCCCCGCAGGGTACCTGGGACCCTGTGGTCCTGCAGGGCGTCTGGGATCCTGGACGGGGTTGGGGCTGTGACTCTGGAGGGTGCCTGGGACCCTACACCGGGGGGGGGAGGGGGGGGTGTGCCATGGCCCTGCAGGGTGCCTGGGGCCCTGTAGGGCGGGCAGTCCATTTGCTGTGGGGGGGCTGCACTCCCATACCAACAGTCTCCCCGCAATTGCCCCACACCTACCCACACACTAACCCACACCCCTCCAAACCCACCCACCCACCCGCCTTCCCCACACACTCCTTCTTAGTCCCTTCCTGCAAACCCCACATCCCCCATCACACACCCATCATGTATGAAGAAAACCAAAAGCACACATTCACACATATAGATATTTAGAATTAATTTTATTATGATGATAGAGATACTGGTAGGCTTCCAAATTGCTTTAACATTGTAAATATACCAATAAAGCATTGCCTAACTGATCAATCTGTGTGCACGTGCGTGTGCAGTGGTGTTTTGTTCTAATTGTGGAAGAACATGGATTTTGGGGTATTTTAAAAAGTGGACTTGGGATGCTGCTACAGCAGTCCAGCTGGCACAAGGGGTAGTGTCCTCAGATATCAATTGGCCGGGCTCCAGAAGCTCCTACGGGAGAGTAGCCCTGCAGTACTTGACAGGGCAGCTTTTTGTCCTGTTGGGGACAGCATAGGTGCTGGCCCCAGGCTCTAGCTCCCCCTGGCTGCAGATCTGGGAGGAGTTAGGCAGAGTTATTTTGCCCCAAGTGGCACAATTTGCTTCACAACAAAGTGTATGCTCAGGCATGTGTGCTGAGGCAAAAAGCCCCGGCTCAAATTTGCACCGCTTCTATTTGAGATGCTTCAAGCACACATGCTTTCATGTGTGGACATGCCCAACATAGACCCTAGGGGCATTTGAACACATGTTTGCGCTGCAGCACTGGATGCTTTAAAAAAGTGCCTGGTGCTGAGATGCATGCAGCTGTATAAGTGGCGAACTGCGCATCAGTGCTGAGAAAATTGCAGTGGCGCACTTCAGTTCAAAAGTGCACCACTGCCATTTTCTGCGCACTGACATGCATTTTGCTGCTTATACAATTGCATGGAACACAGCGCAGTGTGCATCAGCTTGCATGAAGACTTGATTAACTGAGTCTGCTCCAACCCACTAGATCTCCGGCGTGTCATGGGACAAAAAGGTATGTGCATAAATCCCCTAGGTTCTCTGTAGAAGTATCTTGAGAAGCTTCCCATGCAAGAATGAGACCCAAGGCTGAATTAGATGAGGAAACAGAAGGCCCAGAACCAGGCAATAATGCCAAAGAAAACATCCGATTTGTTTATTTTTCACCGGTAAGGGTGAGTTTCTGATAAAATTCTGCTATACCCAAACTAGTGCACTCACACCTCTTCTCTCTTAATTAGCAGGTAGCTAAAGCTCCAGTGTAGGAGGCTCTATTTCACTTGACAGGGAACTTTTGGCCTCCTAAGATTCCTGAATACCAGCCTTAATGCTTTGGTCATGATGCCATGTTGATAATGCTTTGGGGACTTTTCTCTTAAGTAAAAAAACTAAAAGACTCCCCGGAAGACTTTTTATCTGAGTATGACCTAAGCCATTCTTTTCAAGAAACTGAACTGCTATCATGGAACCAAAACAAAAGACTTAGGACTTTGGGTCCCAGTCAAAGTGCTCTTGGCATGGGGACCTTCATTTCTTGCAAGAGTGTCAAGCAGGCCCATGCCGCAAACCCGGCTGGGTCAGTTTGGTAATTATGAACCAAGTAGTTCTGTGATGACCAGTTTTCTTCAGAACGCATAACAGACCAAGATAACAATGTGTAATACAGGGGGAAAATTCATGGAATGGCAAACGAGTCTGAAATCAGAGTTATTATGCCTGGATATCTGACGTCAAAAAGGGAGCACCCAACACTCTTTACTGTTGTGGAGAGGCCCATGACAGGCACACACCAAATCTTGTGCATCAACCAGAATGTCTCTAGGGTGAGCCTCCTTTCCTTTGTAAGGGATGATTGGTCTTTCACAGCCTCAGACAAATCTTACCTGCTGTCTCTTTCTTTCATAGCTGGGGAAAAGCCTCTGGCATCATGGGGAAAATTCTGTTGTCTTTTAGGAAAGCTCTGTTTCTATATATGCTGAAACTCACCTAATAGAATTGAGGCAGGGTAGGTTACTCTCAGTGACAACAAAAAAAAGTCAGGTCCATATGGGACATTTCTCCTGTAAGCAGCAGCACACTTGATTGTTTTTCCTTTTAGTCTTCTGTGCTTGAAAGCCATGAAACAGCCAAACTTGGACACAGAAATCTGCCTGCATGTCACTTTTAATGAGGAAAATCTCTAACTGCAAAAGCAGGAGAGAGCTCTACAAAGTAGAAGAATCTTTGATGATAACTAGTTATCATCCTGTCACAATGAATGAGGGAAATCCCATTTGAACTGTTGCAAATAGAACTATGGAAACACTTTTCTAAAATATATTTGAACCTTATTTTCCAATGTTTTCAAACTGTCAAATGTTATTTCCAAAAATATATATTTTTTAAAATTCTGACAGTACCCACACAACTATCTTTTGCAACAATAACTCATTAATATTGTTTGCTAACTATCATTTCATCCTGTATGGTTTTATTCTCATCTGAGTTGCGTATTGTTAAATATAATTAAAATTTTAATATAGCCTTGTTTAAATTACTGGAATAAAGACAAGGTTATAAACAAAAATATAACAAGTAGGGTATCACTCTTAAAAAACCCTTTAAGTTAAAGAATTTGAACCCCATTTAAAATTTACATAAATCCTAGATTACTGCATGATTTTAGTTGTACTTACATGGGATATATACTGCTTGAAAGCTTCCAACATAATTTGGTCCCAGCTCATAAACGGTACTAACACTTGAAACTGGCAAAACTTCCTCCAAGAAATGCGTTGGTCCCAAGCGCCATACCAGCAAAGAGAGTTGGCGTTGGGCTGGTGGTGTGCCAATGTAGGAATAAACTGTGCTGACTACTGGTGGATTAGCAGAACCAGACCCACCAGGGCTACTGTGAATATAGTGAAGCTGTAAAATAGAAACATAACAAAAAGTTATTCTGGGGATATAGGTATAATTTAGAGAAAGAAAATAAATTAAAAACTAGGTCTGAAAATCTAGAAATGTTCAAATTGGTATAGAAAACATTAAGTAATCCTGATTAGTTCACTAACTCATTAACTAAAACCGAATACTACTCCCAAGGTAATTATTAGGGCTGTGCAAAGCTTTGGTTTCAAATTCGATTCGGAGGAGATTTGGCCTGATTCGGTGGCCGAATCTCCGAGCCCAAAGACCAATAAAAAGGTCCAAATCGATTCAAAGCCTCCGAATTGATTTGGGAAAGATTCGTAGAACATTTGAAGATTCGGGCAGTCCTCACTCAACACTGCAGGGAACTGGACCCAGAATCTGTGTTGGTAAGGGGGGGGGGGCCACCAGGCCCCAATCCATTCATGCTCCCCCAGCCCTCCTGAGCATCCCCAAACTCCTGCCTGCTTTCCCAGCCCCGTCAATGGCTGCCCTGCCCGGCCCGTGTCCTGGCACTTAAATAAAACAAGCAAACAAAAAAAACAAAACAAAAAACAAAACAAAAAAAAATCCCCGCACTCACTGGCTGCTGCAGCAGCCATCGGAGCAGTGGGGGGGCAGCAGGGATCACCCCACCCCCCACGAGCCAGTGAGTGCGGGGTTTTGGGTTTTTTTAAACTTCTGGGATGCTGGGGCCGGGCGGGACAGCCATCGATGGGGCTGCGAGATTGGGCAGGGGATGGGGCCTGTTCGATTCGGAGATTTGGCTGATTCGGCGGTGGCTGAATCTCTGAATTAGATTCAGCGGAAGCAAATGGGGACAGTGATTTGAGTCGCCAAATCAAATCACTGTCCCCCTGTGGCGGCGAGGTGCCCCCACAGGCTCTCGAGGGAGAGGGAGTAGAGCCTGTGGACCCCAGACCCCGAGAACAAGCCCCCAGAGGGGCGTACATACCTCCCGGAGAGCAGCGGGAGCTGAAGCCGCGTTCGTGGCCACACAAACTGGCATTACGCCGGCTGTGGCATCAGCTGTTCCCGATGCGGGCAACAGCTGAGCCAATCCCAGCGGCCGTATCAGCCACTGCGGGAAGATTTAAAAACCCCGTCGGAGCGAGGACGGGGAGAGAGCCGGAGAGAGAGAGCACAGGCTGGCAGCTCATGAGGCGAGCTCCGGCATGGGAAGGACACGACCCAGCCTGCAAGGCTCCAGCAGGCAGCCCAGGGAAGGGCTTTAAGCCTTCTGTGGGAAGCAGAGCAGGAGGCCGACAAGGAGGGCAAGCAGAGGCACTCTTTCAGCCACCTGAAGGGGCTTACGCTCAGGAGGCAAGGGAGCTCCCTGCTTGTGGTAGGGGAGAGAAAGCAGCTGAGGATCCGAGAGGCAGCTGGAATAAGGGGGATAACCCTGCACCTCCTCCTGACTCAGAGGAATATTTTCTATAAGAAAAGAAATCTTCCCCAAGAAGGGAGGGAGAGTGATCGGAACCCTGGGAACCAGTCTGAGGCCTTCATACGGGGCCAGGAAACATCTGTAATGCATCACCCATCAGCTGGCATGTGGATGGGGTGTAGGGGAGGCAGAGCCCTGTGGAACATCGCGTCGGACGACCATAAGTACCACCGTCTATTGGGAGGCCCATCCAAGCAAAGATCTCCACTGTATACCCCTCTTAAAGTGCGTTTAACATCCAAGTCGTGGCAGGCGAGTTGAGGGGAGGGGCAACACCCCAATAGACTGGGTGGCGAGAGGGGCGCAAGCGCCACACCCCCAAATCGGCTGAATCCGAATCCAAAGCGAATACTAGCCGCTTCGCACAGGCCTAGTAATTATGTCCTTTCTTCACAATACATTTGTTTAATTGGACAGACAGGGTGAGTGCTGTGTGAAAGGGCTCCCCCACACACACAGATTTGAAATCAAGTACAGAAATAAACAAAAGGCTGTGGCAGAACATTTTAAACTCTTTTTTCCCTTTCAAATTTAATGCAAATAAAATAATCAGATAGAATTACAGCCACAGTTCATATTTTTGTGTTTGCCAGAAAGCTATTGCATTATTTTGTGTCCCCTCTGATTATTGCAATTGCAACAGTCTGAATGGTTACACCATTGACCTCACTGATATATTAAGTAGCACACAGATTTCATTTAATTGGTAGGAAAAATATACCAAGTTTTGCCTTTTTGATCTATGGAACAAATATTGACCTATATAAAAGCATGAACATCAGCCAAAGGAGTATTTTTCAAATACATTGTTAATTTGTTTCGTTTAAATTTATGAATCTGAAATAAGGATGTCCATTTGAAAAAGTATATACTATTGTAGAATCATGATGTTAGAAGGGATCTCAAGGGTCAATATGGTTCAGCCCCCTAGAAAAATGCTATTCCTATATCATCCCCATCCAATGTTGAGCTCTCTTAATAACCTCCGCTGAAGGAAATCATATAGCTTCCCTAGGCAGTCTTTCACTGCCTTATTGTTCTAACGATAAGAAGATTTTTCTTGAGCACTAATCTGAATCTGCTTCGCTGCAATTTTAAATCATTATTTCATGTTCTGACTCGTGTGGAAAAGGGGAACAGTTGTTCTCCCTCTTCTTTATGGCAGTCTTTCAAATATTTGAAAACTGCAGTCACCTCCCCACACTTAACCTCTTTTTCTCCAAGCTGAACATACCAAGCTCTCTCAACCTTTTCTTATACAGCTGACCTTCCAAGCCCTGGATCATTTTTGCTGCTCACCTTTTAATGCTCTCCAGCTTCTCCACATCCTTCTTAAATGTAGAGCCCGGAACCTCACACAATACTCCAGATGAGGCCAAACCAGCCATGACTGGTTCTACTACCTCCTGCATTTTACACTTAATATTCCTGCTGATGCAGCCCAAAATTACATTTGCTTTTTTCAAGTGCATCACACTGCTAATTCATGTCGAGTCTGTGATCCTCCAAAACCCCTACATCCTTTCCAGTAATGCTACTGCCCATGCTTTGTATTTAATGATACAACATGCAGTAGATATGTAACCACTCTCACATAAAGGCCTTACAGTTCCACATGACATCAGGAAAAACATTTTTAGATAACTGTGTCATGGTGCTTCTAAGCTTTACACATTTACCTTTTCTAGTACGGTAGATGGAGCTTTTCACTATTGTTACTACTTTTAAGTTTCACGTAAAGTAGTAATTTGCTTTCCTTCACTTCAATGTTCACACAGTTACTTTTATACCAGTAAAAGTATACTTTTTAGCCATTAGAGAAAAGGTAGTATTTTATGACCAAAACTAGCATATTCCTTATTTTGCTGGATTAATACCAAATACCAGACAAGTATTAAGAAATAAAATACTGCTCCATCTCCAGTGATACAGGTACACTAGATACAATCTCTTCCTTTCCCAAGTACTGATCCACTTTGCTTAAGACCTGATATTATTTGCTACTCTTTTCTGTAAAACAAAAAACAAAACCAGGACAGACTCAGAGCTGAGAAGCGAATGGAGTCCTTGCCTCACTTTGAATGTACATAACAAATAAAGCAAGAAACCAAGAACAATATAGAAAAAGCTCAGGCCCTCTCATCTTCAAAACAACTGATAATACACGATCATGATGTACAACAGCCTGACAACAAGTAACCAACACATATGTGTTGCAAAGCAAATTAACTTTTTGAAACAATACAAGTTTAATATTAAAGTTTTTACTCCACCTTCACAGTATTAACGAGCTGTCCATCAATGTAGAGTGCAGCGGTACTATTTTTCAGCATGCCTTTACTCATCACCAGAACCAGATGATGCCACTGGCCTTCCACTATAAGATCACCACAGCGAAAACGAGCACAACAAGGAAGAATCTCATAGAAAGATGATTCTTCACTGAAGTCATCAACTACAAGAAAAGGAACAGTTCATTAGAACTAGTGGCACTCATACACTGATTTAAATATTTCAGTTTCCTCAGGCCTGATATTTAAAAATAGCCTGCACTGATAGATTAAAGTTTGAAATTTCAGAAAGCAAATGCATTTCAAGGCAAACAGAACACAGTAAACAGTAATGTAAGTTAACAAATATTTTTCTATTAACACTTTCAACTGTAATTAACAATGATAGTAGAATTAAAATGATATTGATATTGAAAATATTTTTAAAATTTGATGGTCCACAATTTTTTGTACAAGTGCAAAAAGAAAAACTGGTAGAGCAATATGAGTCTCGGCAATCCCCAAAATTATCAGCAACCCCAATTCCTATTTTAATGTATGCAGATGACTCTGTTATACTGTCAAGAACTCCTATTGGATTACAGAGAGCAATTACAACTTTTGAGCATTTTTGTGGACAAAATAACTTAAAGATAAATTATGATTAATCCAAAATAATGCATTGGGAGAGTCGTTTGATGATATATCCATGGAATATGGGGGGAACCAAATTTGAAGTTGTCAAAACCTATAGATATTTGGGTGCGTTATTCACAGCTTCTCCATCATGGAAACATCATGTTTAGTCAGTTAAAACTAAGGCAGCCCAATTGACTGTGGCTATAAAGAAATTGTATGAAACCACAGCAAGATGATCAGTCCAAGCTCCTATATCAGCATACAAAGCCAAAGTTACCTCTCAGATCTTATAAGGCGCTGAAGTATGGGGTTATGCTGCTAGTAATGATGTAGACATATCTTAGAACAAGTTTCTTAGGGCTCTTTTGGCTCTTCCTCCCTCAACTCCTGCATCTTTTCTGAAATTAGAGATGGGAATGGATTCTATTTGAACTAATATTATTATTAGAATGGCAGGATTTTGCTTCCCCTTTTACAATCTCGTCTTTTTAAATTATGCTACACAGAAGATACTAATAATAATCCCCCTCCTCTCCAGTCAGCCTGGTTAGCTTTTTTTTTTCCCTGAACTTTTGCACTTTCTGGGATGGGATACTATCCATCTCAAAGATAATGAAAGGTCTGTCTTCCCCATAGAAATGGTTCAGATTTTCCAGAGGATATGAGATATTACCAGACAAGATGATTCTGCAGTGGCTAGGGCTACTTGGAATCTCTTTGGAAACTAGATTGGGGGTTAGAAAGGTATTTACAGTTGGATCTCAATAATAAATGGCAGTTCTCTTTGACTAGACTCAGGATCGAACAGATGCCCACAGGTGCTCTGGCTGGAAGTAGATTTTTCATTCCAAGAGCTAAAAGATGTTGCCCAGTCTGTCTAGGAGTTTTAGAAGATATTATCCACTATGTGTTAGAATGTTCTTTGTATAATGACATAAGGAGAACCTATTTATTACCGTACTTGCAGAAATTGATAATTTCTCTCTGAGAAATGTAATCTGGCTTTTACAGCAAACAGATCCAAATGTAGTAAATCGTCTCACAATTTTTGCTTACAAGGTGAAGGTGATTAGAGTTAAATATCCTTTATTACCGATAAGAGTGATACATTTTAACATTAGACTTGATTTTAATGTCTCAGTTGTGGATCTATGTACAACAATATTATAGATTCGTGTCTTGACTTACTACTATATTTACATTAATAATGTTTTTATGTTGGTGGGCTCTATTTTTAGTTTGGTTACCTTGTTCAAACTTACTTACATTATGGGTGTATGTGTGTTATATCGTTGTCGCAGAGCACGGAGGTGCTCTGCTCCTAAAGAAAGAGAAACACTGCTGGGGAAAGAGCCCTAGCAGTGAGTAAGGAGTCCAGCTGTGGGTTGCCAGCGCAACTGGAGCCAGCAAGAGATCGCACCTGCTGGCGATCAGCTGATTGAAAAGGGCAGGGCCTGCCTCCCTTATAAACCCTTGGGGCTGAGGCCAGGGGGGGTTCCCTGCCAGCAGCCCAGGAGGAAGGAGCTCTCTACTGTGGAAGAGAAGAGAAGCCTGATGAGGGAGCAAAGCCTGGCACTGCTGTGGGATGAAGAATCTCCGGTAGGCTTGTGCGTGATTATAGCCAGGCGGCTTCTGTTTATGTTATAGCCTATGGGCTTGTGTTTGTGTTACTGTTTGTTACCGGTGGTTTGGGTGAGGCTATTAGGGGATGGAGGAGGCCTCATAGGGGACTCACAGTAGTGTGGGAACCCCAGCGCCAGCAAGGGCACAGCATTAGGGGTGCACAGACCCCAGCCCCAGAGAGGGGCAGTTGAGAAGCCCCAGAGAGGGGACATCGCTGAGAAGCCCCAGTGTGGGTGTAGTGAGCCCCGAGAGAGGGTGGCATTGTAGGAGAGCCCTGAGAGACAGCGGCTTTACTGAGAAGGCCCCAGAGGAGGGCAGTGCTTTGAGAAGTGTCAGAGAGAAGGCGCGGAGAGAGAGAGGGCCGTGGAGAGCCCAAGCGCCAGAGAGGGTGTAGACCCAGACCGGACAACGTCTATTCCATCGGTGAGGCATGGACTGCAGTGTAGGGGAGGAAGCGGAGCCACAGATAGCACCCCCTGGCACCAGGGCAGTACAATAGGCAGCCTCCCACTCACAAGGTCATCATCATAATTTCCATCAAGACGTGGCAGGCGAGTACAGGGCGGGACACAAGAACCCTAAAACAGGATCCAAGGGTGCCCTACGCAAGGCGCGAAGTACTAGCAAGACGGCGCTGGGAAGGGCGACCTGTTACAGTCGTCTTCGGGAGAATGGCATTTAGCCAGAATCCTTAATAATAAACTGAATTGAACTGAACTGAAGTCTCGGCAATAGGTCTCCACTTATTTTTCCTGTTTCCCTAAGAACATCCACAGGAGAATGGCCACATTTTGTGGTTCTATGTCCCTTCATTTTCCCTGCATTTTAAAATGATGTGAAATTTGGATAAATTAAAATACATTTATTTACAGCTTTTTAAAGTATCTGGTTTCATCTACAAAAAGGGTTTGTTGTTTTAAGCTTTTTATGGAAATATTTATCCATGTAACACTCTCTCATTGCCTTTCTACATAAATATTTTTCTTTCCTCTCACTGCCAAATTTAAATGACAAAACAGTGATGCTGTCAAAACTCCAGTTTTTCTGTACAAGTCACTCATTTGCCTGATTCTGCTTCCAGTGAAGTCAATGGTTCTTACCTCTGCCCTCAGAGGAAACAGAATGAAGTCAACACTTTTGGAAATCCCATCCCATGTAATTATCAGTTAATTCTATCACAAATGACTCCTATCCACCATCTAATAGGTAATGGATTTGTTAATTATCATCAAGCATAGTGACAGATGGAACACAAAGTAGTTTCCATGGGGTAACGGGTAATTTTGACACTGTTATTTGCTTCTTTCACATACTTTGTGGTGTTTCAAGTTAACATATATTTTACCATATCTTGAAATAATCACATCATTGATCTCTCATGAGGGAAAGGAAGCAAATAATATAAAACAAAAGTGACTAGGTAAAGAACCACAAGGAATTTTTCTAATTTCTGAATATTTTTGCCTCAATCTGGACATTTTCAGAAAATCTGAAATGTTTTAAAAATATTTAATCAAATATATATGAAAACACCAACGTTTAAGTAACTTGCATACTTAAAAACATTTAAAATGACATAAAAACACCACACAATAGATGTAATCACCTTCAAAATATTTGTCTCAAATAGGTAAAAATGATTATCCCTAATTTCATACCTGGAGGGTCAGAGAACTTAAGGCTAGATAAAAACAGAGGATCTTTTTTAAAATATGAAACTGCAGACTAAGATATTTGGCTAATGAGAAGGAAGTCAAGAGAAGATTATTTCATATTTGTAAGTTGATTCAGAGTTTTATTCTTGTCTCCCTGTATTCAATACGAAAATCCAAGTCTCTCCCAGATGTTGCCACTAAGATGAGAAATGAGCAGTAATATTTGCCAAAGTCAATACTATGTTGTAATGCCTTCACAAGGCACAGAACTCAGAAGGTGCTGACTCCCTTTCCAAAGCCACCTCTATTCCTTAGGTGTTCTCAACTCTTCACTCAAAGCTGCTACTTCACTTTCTAAACATGTAATATGTTTTATTTTAATTGAAACAGTGCACATTTTTGCAACAAGCATTTTTAATTTAATTTGGGAAGGTACAAGCAATTTTCAAGACCCAATCACATTGCCATATTTACTGATTTCTCACATCGATAAGGGCATCTTGCGAAAAGTCAGATTTCCATGCAAACTAGAAGAAGAAAAAGGACAAAACCAGAACAAGTACCAACTTAAAAATAAAAAATAATCCTTTTCTATACCCGCCAAGCACCTTAGTCTTCTTTTTATAATAAAATAATTGTAGTCAAATAAACAGTGGCATTTAGCCAGAGATTTTCACCACTTTGAAACCTGGAAACCCTGTGGGCTTTTTCTTAGTTCTACAGGTACTAAGCCACTTAATACCTTACAATAAAAACAACAGAAATTATTCAGCCATCCAACTCATAGAGTGATATTTTACTAACAGCTGAGTTTCCGAACACTGTTCGGAAACAGTTTCTCTCAGAGTCTGTCAGAAAGTCTCTGATCTTTTCTCACAATGCCTCTTCAAGTACAGCCCCTCTTACAGAGTTCAAAATATAGGCTTGCTAGCTAATAATATTCAACTTCTACCTCAACTACAGTCAAAAGCAATTAGTGACAATATATTTATAAATGTAATCTTCCTTATATAGGAAAAATTCAGTCTCATTTCATTTAAGAGATCTGAAGAAATGTTATGACTAGTAAGTTCTTTATTTTTATTTCTGACGCTCTGCAAGGAACTATTATATTTATGAAAACAAAGTTGATATCAAAGGAAGGTATATTATAAAGTAAACTAATAGACTGCTTGAAATATTTCCAGAAATATCTGATGATTAGAGATATTTACAAACATTTACCCACTCTGTTTAAAACATGATATTTTACATATGAATGAATGTGCTTGTCTTTATATTTTTTATTTAAACACAATCATTCACTTTATATCCTAACTTCTCCTCCCTATACAAAGTGCTTCCCAGTATTCAGTTTCCTTTCTTATAAAATTACCTGGGGCCAGACAGAGATGTTTCAGTGAAAGTTCCAGCAATTTCTTGACATAATCTTAATCATGAAGATCTGCAGTACCTTCATAATGCTGTCATAGCAACATGAGAGGATAGAGCACAATACTTACCATAATTCTGAAGCAACTCTTCTTTAGTTGAAACAATTAGTGATCGGTCTTTTGCTGAAAGGACAATGGCAAGGCATACGTAGTGCTGCTCAGAAGAGTTTGCTCGTCGCACTATAGTAAGTAATCTGACTGGATGGTTATTAGGAGCCGTACTAAAGTGTTCAATGCAAAACCACGTTGAATAGCTCAAACCAGATGGTGGTGGAAAAAATCTTTCACCTAAAAACCAAAATATTAGAGTTAAAGGTTGCCTCAGCATTCCCATTCTGAAGTTCTTTTTGTCAGGCACTTACATAAGTTTCCTGAAACTTTTGCCTTCTGGGTTAAATTTTACACATCTGGTTTCTGGCTCAGAGATTTTTTTCTCCCCAGTAACCTAAACTACACCATAGCTTGTAAGAACAATGAAACAAGAAATGCCCACTTCTCCTTTTTATAACGCTTATGTTGTTAAACCCTCTATAGTTTCAGTTCATTGGAAAAGAAAATGCATCTGAAAGTCCTTAGGCAACTTTAATTGTCGGAGTGTATACACTTCAGCCACACATAAGAAACTTTAAATAATGACAATCTTGTACAATAAACAACTTTCTAAAAGAAGAAGGCCAATTTGCATTTGAGTTCGTGTAGATTTTGGTGACTCAAGCTTCCACTAGGCATCTGAAGTGGGAATGCTTCACGCCATCTCTCTCTCAAGGATCAGTGAAGGACAATTTTTTTGAAATGCATACAAAAGACTAAGAGAAGTTAAAGGTCTGTCTACCTGTTTAGCATTATGCATATACATTAAATACCCTTTAAAATTACGGAGACAGGTGGAATTCTCTCCATAGGATTCCGGGCACATTCAGGTTGGAAAGTGGGCAGCAAATGAATGTTGGGGATATCTAATGACCTCTAGTGATAGAAGTCCTCCTCACTCTGAGTCTTTGTTTTAATTACAAACAATGTACATCTGGAACAAATCCAGTAAAACAAAAATCAGTAGACCCAATTTATACTAGGTGCAACACAAAGCAGAGAGATGCAGCAGATATAAAAATGAAAGCATATTCAAAAGGTCATTGAAGTCAACAGAAGTTTGATTGATATGCATGAGACAGACATGCAATCAAAAAGAGAACATTACAATAATTTAAGAAGTAGGTTTTAACACTGCTTCATTTACTACAAGCTGTCCACTCTGTACTAAGTGAGCATACAGTACTGCAGGAATAATATTGTGATCATAAAACAGAAACTATACAGAAAACAAGGAGGCACAATTAAGTTTATATGACAAATGTTCAAGCTTAATCATAGCATTTCCTGGGTTTTAGTAGTTTAATAATGTAACCTTATAAGTTCTCTTAACATCCATCTTTAAAAAAAAATTAGTACGGCTTAAGAATGCATACAGTTTAGATAAAGGGATTACATATCCCTTCTCTGGTCAAATAACACACTCAAGTTATGTTAAAAATATGAAATGTCCTCATTCTTACAATTGTATAATTTTTATCTTGGGGGAAAGAAAACTGAAAGGAATATAAAAAGAGATCCATTAGAGACATGGATAATATGTGACCACAGCACATACAATGTTACACTATCACCTTCTGGTTACCAGTACAATACAGCAGTCTGGGGCCATGTACAGATGCTCATTTCTACTGGTATGAATCTTAGCGTAGAAAAATGGAAATATAGCCTGGGAACAGGAGCATATGTACATCCCAGACCCCACAGCTGGAGACTTTTTAAGGACTGTCACCTTGACAGGGTAGACAGGCCTGCGTGTACCGATGACCCTAAGAGCAACACCATTGTGAGTCTTGCACTTGTTGTAGGGTGACCCATGGAGGTAATGTCAAAGGTGAGGTAACAGGCAAAGAACAGCCCAACGCAATATCATATAAAGACTTCAGCTGTGGAACAGGCAGATGGAAAAGGCATACTTCTCAATGGCTGTGAAGGCATATTAAGGCTGCAGTGGAAAAGTAACTCGTCATCTTCCATCTCTTGCTACTGGACACGGGTTTCTCTTCTGCCAATATTTGTGCAGTTGCTGATGTGTAATGGCCTCCTCACATAAAGCAAATGATATGCAAGCTTCTCCCACTGGATCCAACATCTACCACAATAACCAATCACCAATACCCATAACTAGGGACCACTGAAATTTGTGCTGGAAGCACACTGAGCAGCGGCTCCTTTAATTTTGCCGTTTCCTTTATGTATCCCCCTGCCACTGCTTGGCAGAGGGGCCCTGTTGGCCCATTGTTCACTTCTGATAGCTGGGAGGCAAAAAACACAGTTTTAAATGGGCCACAGTTTTTACCTCCCATCTAGTCAGCAGCAAGCAACGTGGCTGCTGGGGCCCCTCTGCCAATCAGAAGCAGGAGGCAAAATCCATAGCATATTTCAAACCATGGTTTTCACCTCCTCACTAATCAGGGGCAAGTGGGGAGGCCCCTCTGCCAATCGGGGGGCAGGAGGGAACGCAGGGGAAAATGAAAGATTAAAGGAGCTGCCACACGGCCCGCTTTTTTTTGGCATGAATTCCAGTGTCCCTACCCATAACCTTGACAACGTCCCTGCAGCAACGGACAAGTGGTGACGGGGACAGACGAAGTGATCACTGGGAGTCCTCTGTCATGCATCCACATGCAGAAGGCAGTCACATGTTGGTCACTTCACCCTTGGAATGGGACAAGAGGGTGATTCGGCAGCTGTGACTGGGACTGAGAAGTCCTTTTAGGATCCCCTCTGCTCACCAAGTATGGGGAGAGGGCTAGAAAGGTGCCCCAAACACAAGTTGTATCACCTTATCTTACCAACTGGCTAGCTATTTCCATGGGGGTCACTCAAATTGCAGTTGAAACATAAAAAATATCCTTTTCATCCTGGAATGCATGCACCCTACTAAACAACCTCAACAGTGACAGACCTGAACGCAGGACAGCTATTGTTGCCCGAGAACTCTTGCAATACAACATTGATATCGCTGCTCTCAGCAAGATCAGGCATGCAAATAAATGCTATCTGAGGGAGAAGGGGTGGCTTATACATTCTTCTGGAAAGGAAAACCTGCAAACAGCCGGCAAATACAGAGTTGGTTTTGCCATTAAGAGCCAGACTGTCAGCTGAATGACTGAATTCCTTGTGGGCTTTAATGGGCACCTCATGACTCTTCTCCTCCAACTGACCAACAAGCCATTTGCTACCGTCATCAGTGCTTACGCCCCAAACCTCAATGCCGAGGAAGAAAAGAAAGAACAGTTTTATGTTGACCGTGATGAAATCCTGACTATCATCCCAAAAGAGGATACAATCCTCCTCCTTGGTGATTTCAACGTGACAGCTGGCCGGGAATTTAACATGAGGAAGGGCAAGACCAATTCCAGTGGCATCCTCTTACTCAGCAAATGTGCAGAGCATGACTGTGTCAATACTAACACTATCTACAGACAACATGACAGGTACAAAACAACATGGCAATACCCCTGCTCGAAATAATAGCACCTCCTCAACTACGTCATCATAAGAGCATGATCTAAAAGACATTCTTATCATGTGTGTTATGAGAGGAGCCAATGACTGCTAAAATGGTCAACACTTAGTAAGAGCAATCATGTCCATTAGGGTTATGTCGAAACATTGAAAGCAAGCCAAATCAGTCTGACAACAGTACAACATCAAATGCCTTCAGACCTCTAGACACCACAAAGCCCTCCAAACATACCTTGGCAAGAAATTCACCAATCTTAGATTGAAAATGGTAACACTTGTGTTAAGGTAGTTTGGCCATCCACAAGACTTGCACAGAATCAACTGTCATGAGGTGATAAAGCCTTCAGGACTGGTTTGATGAGAACAACAGTCAGAGCCCTTCTAAAATCAGAAGATTTCTGTCACTGGCAAAACTATCCTATATCCAGTCAGAAGTACGGAACTTTTCGACAGCTTGAAAATGAAACCCAGAGGAAGATTCAAGAAATCAAAAACAAATGGTGGGCAGGGAAAGTGACAGAAATCCAACAATTTGTTGACAATCATGACATGAGGAGCTTCTTCAGTGCAAGCAAGGCTGTGCACGGACCAAGTTCTTGTGGACTCGCACTGCTTAGACCTGAAGATGGTAGTACACTCCTCAAAGACAACAAGTCCATCAAAAACCATTGGAAGGAGCCCTACCAAAAGCTCCTGAACCAAGAATTGATGGTGACTGATGAAACCATCGAATCCTTCCTGCAGCATCCAGTAAGGGAAGTATTTGCCAGTCCATCTACCTCTGAAGAAGTCAACCAGGTAGTAAGATAGATGAACAACAATAAAGCATCTGGCCCTGATGACATACTAGCTGAGGTCTACAAAGTAGGTGAGGAAACTACAACCAACAAGCTCCCAAAATCTAGAACACAGGAAATTTCTGCTGACCTAACAAATACCAATATTGTCACCATTTTTATAAAAGGAGGTAAATCTGACTGTGGAAATTATTGAGGTATTGCCCTCCTCTCTATCGCTGGGAAGATCCTCGTTCGAATTCTGCTGAACCAATTGCTCCTTCTTGCTGAGGAAATCCTTCAAGTCTCAATGCAGCTTCAGACCGTCAAGTGGCACCATGGACATGATTTTTGTGGGCCAACACATCCAGGAAAAGTGCCAAGAACAACACCAGGAACTGTATATGACCTTTACTGATTTAACCAAAGCCTTTGACTCTTAACCATGAGGCTCTATGGAAGATCTTACCAAAGTTTGACTCCCCAGGGAAATTTATCACATTCTAAGACTCCTTCATGATGAGATGACTGCCTCCAACCTATGCAGTGGCTCTGCTACAGAATCCTTTGCCATTCAAACTGGAATGAAGCAGGTCTGAGTAATCACACCAGTTCTGTTTTCTACCTTTCCTGTAGTCATCAAGATGCTCATCTGTGACCATCTGTCATGTGGCATCAGCACTGAGTACAGGATGGAAGGGAACCTTTTTGATTTCTCCTGCCTCCGTGCCAATACCAAAGTTACTTCAGACTCAATTGTGGAAATTCTGTACGCCGATGATTGTGCTCTTGTTGCACATGTGAAGGACCACTTAAAAATGCCCCTTAACTGCTTCTCAAGCATACCAGTGCCTGGGCCTGACTCTTATTATTGGAAAAACAAAGGTGCTTCACCAGCCTGCTCCAGGTCAATCAATTCCCCTGGCAAAGATCCTCATTAACAGACAGGAGCTGGAGAATGCTGAACACTTTCCGTATCTCAGCAGCCATCACTCAAAGGCCAAGAGCGACAAGGAGATCTAGCATAGGATTTGATGTGCCAACTCCGCCTTTGCAAGACTGAATCATCATGTATTCAATGATCACAACATCAGGTCTCGAACTAAACTCCTACTGTAAAAGGCTGTGATAATCCCAACTCTTTATGGCTGTGAAGCCTGGGTGGCTTACAGGGGCAGCATGAAAAGCCTGGAACACCATCACCTGTGCTAACTCCAGAAGACCCTTGGCATAAAGTGGGAGGATCATCACACAAATGCCAATGTCCTCACCAATGCCACCACCACCAGTATGGAAGTGTTGATTATTCAACATCAGCTGGGGCGGACAGGGCACAGTGTGCACATGCCTGATGTATGTTTACCAAAACAACTGTTATACTCCCAACTCAGCCAAGGACAAAGGACATGCAGGGGCCAGAGAAAACACTTCAAGGACAGCCTCAAGGTGAACATTAAGAAGTATGGTTTTGATACTACAAATTGGGAAAAACTAGCCTGAGACAGGGTTACATGGTAATGCCTTGTGAGAGAAGGTATATCTTACTTTGGAGGAAAACTGTCTTGCCTTGGAGGCAGAAAAATGACAGAAATGGAAGGAAAGGAAACAAGACCAAGAAATCTGTGATCTTTTACCACTACTTGTGGCGACTGCCAGAGAGTCTGTGGCTCTATGATTAGCCTTCTTAGCCATCAATGAACTCATTTACTACCCTTTAATTTGACCCACGGGAGCAATCATCCTCAACCGTAAGGGACTGCCATTGACAATGATAGCTGGAGAGCCTCACAGGCAAGTTCTGTAGCTAGGGGCCACCCCAGGGCTTGGGAAACCCATTAATTGACAACCTGCATTCTCCTTTGCCTGGGAAGGGGGCAGGCTGTCAACTGGCAGGTGTCAGCAGCTGTAAAGCAGCAGTTGCCACAGACAGCTTGCGGAGGGTTCCAGCCCCAAAAGAGTACATTTCCACCTCCCCAAATCAGCTGATTTGCGGAGTGGGATGGGGCATTCTCCCATGGTGGAAACCCTCATGATTCATGCCACAGGAGAAGAGCCTCTGCTTTTTCCATGCGAGGGAGAGGGAATTCTGCTGTCACAGCACAGCAGTCTGCCTTGCCTTGCACTTCTCTGGGTCAGCCCAGAGCAGTGGGAGGGGGGCAGATACATTCTGCTGTGGCAGGAACCCCTTCTGGGATGGTTCCTGCTGCAGAAAAAATGTCCAACGTCACCAATCAGTTGATTCACAGCAAAGGGGGTCCATTCTGCTGATGGGGAAATCCGTTCCCAGACAGTTGTCCCCACAGAAGAGGCTTGTGGGATATTGGGTGCTCACCAACATCCAAGAGAAGTGTGCAGGCATTCAAGTTAGATTGGGAGGAGCAAAATCTTCCTCATAAGTATTCAATCTAACTTCTTGCAGAAGAGCCTGTTCTCTTCCATAAGAAATCTCTTGAACATCTGTTTTTCACCCAACATAAATGGAATGTCTGTATGTGGCTTTAAGCAAAGTAAGAATTAACAATAAACCACCAGAAACAGCAATACTTAAGTACCTACCGGTTCCAATTCCACTGACTACAGCACCATCAATAAGTCCAGTTGTGACGGCATTATTTGTAGGTGCATTATGGGGGGCCAAACTTGGCAAGAATAAGCAGCTGTTAAAATAAATAAATAAAAATCAGGATATGTTAATGTTTATGAGAGCAAAATACAATCAAAACTGTTTTCCAGGAAATGTTCAACTTCGAAGAAAGTGCTGTAAGCATACCTTTAATTCCATTTAAATTAACTTGCTAACACAAAGAACAGAAAATCTGTTAACCAATAATATTTTTTCCGAGAAAGAGTCATCCAAGACTTGGCCATAAGGCCTGAAGTCTTGGAATGGCCTTCTGGAGATTGTTAGAGAAAGCCATAATTTCTTGTAGGTTTTATGGTCTGCTGTAATTTGTCCTGAAGCCTGTGTTAGCTAAAGCGTTAGAGGAATTCCTACACTTAAATCTTCTAATTTAAATATAACCATCTTAACAGAACTGCTTTATTTCACAATATAATTATATATGTGGACACTAAAATAATAATTCAATTGGTATTCCAACAACTTATCTTGCATATAAAATGGGACAAGTTAGTCTCAAAAGGAAATAAATAATTAGGTTATATTTTTATAAGGTTTATCTTGATAGTTGGGATGCATCACACAGAACTGTTAGTGGATAAAAGGAGAGGTTAAGTAGCCAAAAGAATTGCTCTTTCCTCCCCAAAATTAATTCGGTACCACCACCTAGAACACCTTTGTGCCAACGTATACTTTATGCTTGACATTCACTTTCCTGCAGAAGTGCTTTATTTAAGAAAAACAGGGAGGAAAACCAGGTGACAGCTTTACAGAATTCATCTTTCCACTGTGATGTGTCTTCTGTCTACCATGACACATGATGAAATGTGTTGAGTGTTATTTGCTGTATTTTCTTCTTTGGACTACTGAGGCTGGGCTAACTAAAGGGAAGAAATATTTACTATTAAGACAGAAAATTTCCACCCTGTGAAAAATGACTCTGAAGTCCAAATGGCTATGATCGTCTTAAGTAAAGAGATTAGTATTCATATCTTTCAAGAGCAGAGCCTTATGAAACTCTTTTTGTTGGTGCAACTGCTACCAGGAATTCTAGGTTTTTATAGATAAAAATTTCAAGGAATCAAATGTCTTTGATTCAAAGGGACTACTTCTATATAAAGGCAGCTCTTAGATACAGTTTAGTTTGGTCTGCTGTGCAACCTTGATATCATCAGTTCACTGGGGAAAGACACGAACAAGACTGTATTTGACGCTGCTTATCTCAAAGTGTAGAGATATGACACTAGGTATGTGCGGTGTTTATTTTGGCCCTAGCAGGAGAATTCTGTCAGAACTCTTGCATATATTGCAACAATAAAAGTGAGGCCAGAAAACACTCTTATTTTAGATTAGTGTCTCATTTTACCTGGGGCCTGAACTCATTAGCGAAACTCTCCAGTACAGATTATCTAGATCATGTACAAAAACAAATTCTGGCACAACAAAAGCAGCTTCCTGGTAAGCTAAAACAGAGACTTCTGCAACAGTTCCATTAGATGTAAGTAGATTGACCATTCCAAATTCTTGCTGGATGAAAATAACTAATAAATGAGGACGTTAAATTTGAGTCACTCTAAAGACAGGAAAGTGTACACAAGCTGGATCTGGACATCAAAATTTGCCTGTCTGATCAAAGTAATCTCAATCCTGGGTAAAATTAACTTCAGTAAGGGTTTTGACATGATATCAACAGGTGTAGCTAGGGGTCCCTCTCTGGATATCAGTTGAAATAATTTCTTGGTTCAGAGGCTGTTTCAGGCTGTCTACAACAGTGATGGTGGTGAGTCTATAAAATCATCCACTTCAGCCACTCATACTCACAACCACAAGCTGAACCAAACCCCTCTTTCAACGTGACACAGGTAGAAAGCTGAGGAGATAAAGGCATTGCTAATGCCTTGTCACTGCAATAGCAAACAAGCCAGTAGATTAAAATATGCTCCTAGAAAGATCTCTCTCTCATTACAATGGAAGGCAAAAAACGTCTGCAGTTCTTGCTACCTTGATCCAGGGAAAACATTCTTTCCTGACCCCAAAATTGGTGAGCAGTTTGACCATAAGCAAGACTCTCTAGGCAGGTACCCGAGAGGCTTCTAAGTTCCTCACAGAGCACAAGAGTACCACAAGATACAGCCCTACCTCCAGCTCTGGCCAGCATCCAATGTTCCAGAGGAAGATGAAACAAAACAAAGAAGAAAGCAATAAATGTTAATGAAAGAAAAACTATCGCTCTCTTTCCTGGTCTCCACAGACAACAAGCAAAAGTCCTGAAGCAAGGGGGTTACTAGGCAAGTCTTGCATGGACATAGCATGAAGGTAAGTCTAACACGGGGATTACAAATATCTGATGCCACATATCACAGAACATCTTCCATTTGGTAAAGAATTTGTACCTATTGACACGTACACACAAATAACTGGTGGCCCTTTGCTAGTTTACATACACTGCGATTGAATTTTCTAATTAAATCAGGATGTAACTCCTCTTTTGGTGATGCTGGAAATCCTAAAGGACTAACCTGACTATACATTTAAAAATCATTAATGCTGCATAGCTATGATCGCAACATTTTCTTTTCCTCATAAAAGATTTACTTTCCATCTGCTCAGGTGAAGCCCCTGGGAATGATGACCTAATGAGTTTCCTGGGGCAGGGGGGGAAAAAAAAATAAAAAAAAAAAATCAAAGATTTTTTAAAAAAAAATTTATTCACTGCGATGAGATAGTAGATGAACAAAAATTCAGAACAAAATGTAAATAAATTACTTCATGATTTTCTAAATCATTTTGTGGTATATGATGGGGGGGGGGGCCGCAATTATTTTGGGCGGAGGGCCGCTAACTGAGTTTTGACAAACCATCGAGGGCTGAATAACAAGCAGCCAGAGGCAGATAAATATTAATTTTCTAAATGTTTTAGGGGCCCCACGGGCTGCACAGAATGGCATGGTAGGCTGCATCCGGCCCGCAGGCCACATTTTGCCCATCCCTGTGATACAGAGATCACAGTGACAATGAAAAGTAATATCTACTTTCCAAATTTTATCTTGATTGACCTGTTCAGCCTCTTGAAAGTCCAATGAAATTTTTAATATTATTTGAAGAACAAGGAGGAGAACTTTGGGTGCCACTTTTCCCAAGACTACCTCTAAAAGTTATGAGATTGCACCTCTGGTAATTTCTATATGCTTGCTTGGAGAATGGAGTGGGGAATGTAGAGGAACATGTGGAACAGTCAAATTCCATATATCTATGTTATGTGCTCATATATGCCATTTAAGATAAACTCCAAGCAGTTGATTGAAAAGAAAAAATTATCTTGACCCTAAGCCTACTTCAGGATGGAATTAGATTTGTTTGCCATCATATTCTTATGTACTGTTAAGAGTCGATAGAAGGGATAGAAGCTGTTGTTCACTCTGAGCTTCTTTGTCTTTCCAGAACCGGGTAGGACTCTGTAGTAAGAGGACACTTTTAATACCTCTTTTGGATGAAGGTTTGGTTTGGTTCGCAAGGTTCAGTCCTTGGACCTGTACTCTTCAATATCTTCATCAGTGACTTGGATATGGGTGTGAAGTATACTCTGTCCAAGTTTGCAGACGATACTCAATTGCAGGGTGAAGTGCACACTCTGGAGGGTAGGGAACAATTGCAGGCAGACCCGGACAGGTTAGAAAAGTGGGTAGTACAACAAGGACAAATCCAGAGTGCTGCACCTAGGGTGCAAAAATATCCTGGCTGGGCAGTGACCCTCTCAGCAGCACAGAAGCGGAAAGGGATCTCAGAGTCATAGTGGACTCCAAGATGAGCATGAGTCGTCAGTGTAACGAAATCATCGGCAAAGCTAACCACACTTCATCATGCATCAGCAGGTACATAACAGATAGAACCGAAGAGGTGATACTTCCCCTCTATGTGGCATTGGTCAGACCGCAGCTGGAGTACTGCATCCAGTTTTAGATGCCGTACTTTAAGAAGGATGTGGATAACCTCGAGAGGGTCCAGAGGAGGGCCACTCATATGGTTAGGGCCGTACAGGACAAGTCCTGTAAGGAGAGACTGAGGGACCTGGACCTCTTCAGCCTCCACAAGAGAAGGCTGAGAGGTGATCTTGTGGCCACCTACAAATTCATTAGGGGGACGAAGCAAGGGATCGGAGATGTTCACCAGGGTGCCTCTTGGGAGATGTTCACCAGGGTGCTTCTTGCCTCAAGGAACAATGGTCACAAACTGACAGAGCAGATTTAGGCTAGATATCAAGAAAAACTTCTTCATGTTAAGGGTGGTGAAAATTTGAGATGGGCTTCCAAGGAAGGTAGTACTCTTCCCTACCTTGGGGGTCTTTAAGAGAAGGCTGGATAGGCATCTGGCTGGGGTCATCTGAACCCAGCACTCTTTCCTGTCCAGGCAGGGGGTCGGACTCAATGATCTGTTGAGGTCCCTTCTGACCCTAGCCTCTATGAATCTATGAATGGTGAAGGATCTACCCATCTTGTAGGCTTGTAGTCCTTCTTGGGCTTCTCTGGAATTGGTAATTAACACTCTTGCTTGCTCAAGTTACCAGAAACCTTTTTAGCAAGCTTTTGCACAAACAGAATTTCACTTAAAAAAATGTTGACATGGGTTTTATTTGAATAACTATCCACCAGTGTCTGACTTGAGATTGTATGGACAACACCGTAAACCTTAATTTAACTAACATTGTTCTCACTAACAGCTGTCTGGATTTCATGAACCTGCCCACTGTAAATGCAGTAGTATTTCATTAGTAACAACCTGAAATCATTCAAAGTAGAAATTCAAATTTTGAAGTTCTTTTACCAGCATTTAAAAAGAACCTAGGGGAAATATTTTACTTGGAGAACTCAAGAGCTTAATGCCATAACCTTCCAAGTCCTCATTTATACATTACACAACCCTCACTGATCATGTAGGAGAGGAGACAAAGATGTGAAAACACTTGCATATGGACACAGAAAAGTTTAAGACAGGACCACATACCCTAATTACTGTTACCTAGTTGTTCCACAGTGATCTGTGTTTCCTAATTCAAGCTCTTTTTAAAATAAGTCACAGCTTCAAAATAATTTTAGTTCTATTTCTACTTTCCTAATAATTCTTCATTACAAGATTCTGCACTGAATCTCTCCAGATTTTAGGCAAGTGAAAGATCATTTTAGAGACCCAGTACTTCATTTGAATCCTGGCAGTTAGTGCCTTTGTACTGCTATGTCTTTGTTCTTTTTATTTGAAAAGAGCTCACAGCACACACATAAGGTCATTACTGAAGTAGTATTATTAACAGCATCCACAATTTTATAAACAAGCAATGGTTTGAATCCATTAGCTGAATTCAGCACTATCCTTTGCCAGAAAGCATTTAGCATGCTGCTTTCTGTAGCTCAACCATTTGTTTTTCAAATTGTTCATTAAAATTACAAACATTTCTTTTAAAGAAGAAAGGAGTAAGACATTACTTTTTGAAATACACTGTTTAAAAGCTTTGCGAGACCTTACCCAAATCCTTCAAGAGATGTGTCAAATTCAATAAACGCAGGGGTAACTGATGATCCGTGAAGTCTGATATCATGTGGAGTTGTCATGGAAACCAAACATTTCACCCTTGTCAGGGGTACTGTGCTTCCTTCTGCTGGCTTGAGCAGGCTCCTACTTATCCGATAATGGTTATCTTCATGCAAACTGAACATGCTGTCAGAACTCAAACCCTCCATTGATGTGACCATACTATCTACAGTAGAAGCCAAGAAAAAACAAAGCAGAAAAAAAATTGGCAAAAGGAGGCATTTTTTTAATTCCTCATTTACCATATTTAGCTAAATCCAAGATGAGTATGAATTTAAGGGAAAACCCTCAAGAATTAGATTCTATATATAAGAAATTTATAAATTTTCCATAAGTTTCCATATATGGAATCTGATTATTGGAGAACATCTTAAATTTGTTCCCCCCCTCCCCCCCTATAGCAGGGTAAGCAGTGACAGGGGGCAGGTAGAATAGGGCTGGAACAAAGCCTCAATGGAGGGCAAGTGGCAATGAGGAGGCAGGCATCAGTGTGGGGTGCAGGTGGCGGGGGGGGGAGGGCTGTGGCTCTGACCCCAAACTCAGTTTGAGGCCAGAGTCAAAGCCTCAACTGCTACCTGCTAGGGCTGTGCAAAGCTTCGGTCCCCGATTCAATTCGGCGGAGATTTGGCCCGATGTGGTGGCTGAATCTCTGAATCAAATCAGAGAACCCTTTAATCTCTCTGAATTGAATTGGAACCCTCCAAATCTATTTGGAAAGATTTGGCGATTCAGATATCGACACAGCTTTAAATGTTTTTTCTATATACCTCTAGGTAGCAGGTAGCTTATGGGTGCTGCAATGCTGGGGCACATGGAGCGTCCCACAAGAGCGCAGGGGGCTCCAGAGCGCACTCGGAAGCAGATCCAGAAGTGGACCAGAAGCTCTTGCAGTGCACTTCTGGGTCCACTAGAGAGTGCATGGGGGGTCCCCCCCGGCTCGGCGACTGGTGCCTCCTGGGTCTGGTGGGGCACCCAGGGTCTGCCCGCAGCCAATAGCCAAGCTCCCCGGCAGACCCAGAAATGGAACGGAAGTACTTCCAGCCCACTTCCAGGTTCGCCACCGAGCATGCAGGGGCCCTTCTCCCTACCCCTGCACTCCTTTGGGACGCTCCATTCACCCCAGCATCGCAGTGTTCACAAGCAATTCTGGTACCTCAAGGTATGTAGCAAAAACATTTAAAGCTGTGTTTATGTCCAAATCGCTGATTCTCTGAATCAGCATCAAACCTTCAGATTCAAATTTGGCCAAATCAAATCGGGGCCAGTTATCCGAATCAACAAATCAAATCACTGCCCCCAGGTCAGGCCGAATCCAAATTGAGTAGGGCCCTTTTGTGCACCCCTACTGCTTGTCTCTCTCTCCCACAATTGCATTCAAATCCAAGCTCCCCCTCCCCCAACCCCATGTTGAATGGGGTAAAAAATCTTGTCTTAGATTTTAACAGACATGGTATTCAGACTTTTAAAATGCTACTTTCACTGTAATATTTTAGTGCTCATTATTCATTAATAAAGAGAGCATCTCAACAGCTCCTCTAAAGATAAGAAGTATTATCCTCACTGAACTAAGGCAGAGAAATCAAAGAACACAAAAGAGCTGGAAATTGAACCTAGGTCTCATCAATTCCTGTTCAGTGCCTTAGCCACAACTGCATCCTTCTATTAATTCATTTTCAGCTGAAAGACTACCTCATGCCCATATTGTGATACACTCAGGTTTCTTTTGTAAAATAAAAAAAAAATAAAAAAATGATTCATTCAATCTCACAATGAACCTGAAGTTATTCCCAAAGTTTTGTATTCTTCCCAAGAAGTATTTTAAAGTTTTAAATACAGTTTCAGATATTCATACACGAACTAACTCTTCCATTAGTCTTGCTGATGACAACAGACTACTCCAAACATGAATACTGCATTGTAAGGAACCAGCAACCATAAAAAAAAAAAAAAAAGCAAGTATGTCTTAGGATAATGATGTCTTCAGATCCCATGAAGCACCACAAAAATTTCTAATGTTTAAACACTTACTTCTTATTTCTGGTTCATAACTTAATGAGCTGGGCTTGTGTACTCTATACTGTTTCAACAATTTTTTGTCCCAAGCTCCGCAATTCAAAGGATTTCCCAAACGTAAAAATTCCCTGGTTAGGAGACATAAAAATTATTCAAGTCAAGTTGCTTACTTGCTTTCTGATTTGTAAGACTAGAATGAGTTACAACCTAGAGTCAATTAGAATATATTTAAACTTGCAAAATGATATAATTAAAACAGTAATTCTAAAAGCAAATAAATATTAACTCAACACTATTTCTATTTTTAGTTATTGCATATATTTGTATACAGTACTGATAAATTAATGGATTACCACGACTAGAGTTTTGCATTTCTGAGAAATCAAATCACATATTTTGGTTTCTAGGGTATCTATACCTTTTTTCTATAATGAATCATTAAATGTTGTTGGATGGCCACAATGTTGTATTATGTACAGAACAGAAAATGTTGTATTATATAACATTAGATACTGAGTATATCAGTCCTTAAGTCTATTAAGTATCTGGGAAATTCTTCCTCCAATTTCTTTAAATCAAATTATACTTCATTCAAAGAACTAGAATGTTAGCTCTGAAGGCTGAAGTCATCTGTTCCTGTTCTGGAAAGGTACAGCATAGGATGTTCTGCTGCAATAATTCTCAACATTACATTTCCAATCTGTGCCAACGTCGTTTGGAGGACAGTCTCAAGGGGGTGAGATGGTCATTTAGTCTCCATGCCTTCTTAAACCCTTAATCCCACTGCTGAGACTAGCAACAAATGCAGAAATCATTGTAGTAGTTTCTGATCAACTCTCAGACAGTAAGGCAGTAAGTCTGGGCCAGATTTCAATGTGCTATTCAGCAGGAAAATGCCATTACAAATATAGCAATCTATCTAGTTCATCATGCAATTTTCAATATTTGCAAGTGCAGCTTGTTTCATTTTAAATGCTGTTCTTTCCCTCTCTAATAATACACATGCCAAATGCTCATTTACTGCTTGCTAGATAGGCAAGCTCATGCACTTTTGTTAATATGCAGGAGAAATAGAGCTACAGTGATCAATGCATTTTAAAACCAGCAGGAAATGTCAGAAATAAGGGTAACATCATAAGCCTACCAAATCCTGTCTTGGAAACCTGTGTGTTGCTGTACAACAAATTTATTTTCACTAAGATGAAAAACTATCATTATAATACAGCTTTTACCCAATTTGAGGAAAGAACCCACAAGCCTTAAAGATCTATTCTAGACATTTCTCTTCTCTGACTAATCTTTCTCCGTCAAGTATAAGTTAAAGAGGAGAGAACTGCATCTTGCCTTGCTTAAGGTATTTTGTGATTTTCAGAAAGTCTACACAGACACTTGTATAGCAGGGTCATTCTTTTGAACCCATTAATTGTACATTTTTTAAACTTCAGTTTTCTCTTGCTGTCTATCAAGCAAGGAACTGCAAATACATGTTTCTTGGTAGAGTTTAATTTAAATATCATATTTACCTGAATCCAAGATAAAGTTCTCTCTCAGACAACATGGAGGGGCCTTGTCCTGAATTTGAGTCCAGGACAGGTGATGGCTCAGCTCTGGCTTGGGGGTGCATGAGGTAGACTTTTAGTGGGTAGGGGAGCACACAAGGGAGTCTGCACAACTGCTTCCCTGCTGTTCACCTCAGGCTCTGGCTTCAGCTCTGATCCAGCTAGGCCCAGAACTATTCCCTACTCTTTCTGCCTGGCTGGACTGGGGTGGGGCTGCTGTTGCTGACTCCCCTGAAGCCAGAACTGCTCCAGAGGTAAACAGTGGGGAGAGGTATGGTGTGGAGGTTCAGGTAGCAGGGGAGTGGCACGGGGCAGGTGGTAGGGGAAACAGGCATGGGAGCAAAGGGTGGGGGTCTGGTCCACTTGTCCCCTGCCATTGCTTTCCCTGACACAGCCTGTGGGAGATGGAGACTGGGGAAGGGAGGAATTTAAGATGCTCCTTCAATAATTAAATTCTATAAATGGAAAATAAGAAATTTATATTTTTCCCATGTAGAGAATCTAATTATTGGGGGGTTGTTGTAAATTCACAACCATCTTGGACCCAGGTAAATACAGTAATCCAAAAGGAAGTACTATATTTTAATTACATCTTAAAGTGAAAAAAAATGTTGCATTTTCAAAATAGGGTTATACATAAAACAAGGTAATTCTCACATACAATCAATTATTCTTTTTCATATTTTTCTAATAAATTGAAGTCCCAAAAAGGAGCCAGCCAAGGAAGTCCATGTACCACCAATATGCACATCAATAATCTAAATACAATTATTTTTTTCCCCGACCTCAACACCATTGGCTCCAGTGCCTGAGAGGCCAGCCTTTCAAACATTCTCTGGAGTGGGGGGTGCAATGAATGGTCCTCATCAGCAAGAGCAGCACTGCATCTCTGTAAAAGTCTTGCGTGGAGTCCAGCTTCACACATGACTTGCTGGTTTCTGTCTGTATGCACCAGAGACTGCAGTATGTTGGCCACTGCAAACTGAAGATCTAGGGCACGCTGGAAAAAAACATGTGCAACAGTAATATAAAAAGGAATGCATCATCATTAACACATTTTCCTGTTATGCTATTTTAAAAATGTGTAAAGAAGATTTAACTTATGAAGTATTCCTGTTCTTCTCCAAAAAATTGCTCTAGTACAGCTGATGATTATAACTTATAATTTAAATAGAAATGCAAAGACTCAGAAGTACAATCGGCTTGTTAAAAAGTTTTATCCTTATCAGACCTATGCTACACTTCCATAACATTCCCTAAAACTTCATATTTTATGCAATAAATCTACCACTAATATTATGAACATCACAAGTTTACAGGTTCATCAACATTAGAGAGACGAATGAGAGAGAGAGAGAAAGAAGAAAAATGTAAATCACAGTGAGAAAAGCTTGAAAGCTTTTGAAGATTCAGTCTGATAAATAAGGTTCTCTGAGGAAGATACCACAACTGAAATGTGTTTTAGGTAATTGTCAGCAAAAGTGTAAAATAAAGCCCTTTCAATCAAATGAACCATAAGCATAAAATATATATTTTCTAAAAGGTTTAATTAAAATTATCACTGATACTTTTAATGAAACCATCACAAAGAAATTGCCAAACAGTATTAACTAACTATTCAGTCCAATGCCCTGCCGGGACTCCAACCATCTATGACATTGGATGTTTCAGGAGAAAGCAAGACTTCATAACTAGGGGTCTACTGAACTCGAGATGGCTGCCAGCTGATTTCATGGGCAGACCAGAGGGCTAGCAGCCATTTTTCCAGGTGGAGCATGGCAGCCCCCACTCCCACACATCTTATTGGCCATGGGGCCCCGGTGGCCCTGCCTCTTGTAACTGACTGTGAAAGCTGTCCATCATGTAGCCCAGCCACTCACGGCTGACTGGTGGCAAGGGGCAGGGTGGTATGATGGACAGCCCTTGCAGGCAATCAGTGGCAAGGGGTGGGGTCAGCAGACATTTTGTCGTGCCAGCAGCCTCACTCCCCTGTCTTCCCCTCCAATGGGCTGTGCAGCTGGGCTGCAGCAGCCACAAAGAATACTAGCTCCCCGCACAGGGAGCAAACATTTTTTTTCAGTGAGGTTTTTTTTTTCCCCACCCCTCCAGGGACCCTGCCAATAACAGAGTCTATGATTTTTCGCAGGACCTGCCCGTAATTGCAGTTTCTGCAAAAATCAAGATCTCGTGATTAAAGAAGTTCCCTACTCATAGCACTTGTGAAGATTCTGATCTCAACTGTCTTATTTTGTGATATTTCATCAAAAAGTAAATTAAAAACCCTAGGACCCAGATATTTTTTTTTTAAGGGCAAGCAATTATCTATAATGCTTCTCCCAGTCTATGATATTGCTCATATTAGTTTTGCAAGTACAAGCATAACATAAGGACAGATAAAACTGTTTTGAAATAGCACAAACCTTTATTATAGCAACATAATATATATATATATTTAACTAGTACCAAATAATACTAAATCTAAAAACACAAGTAAAACTATCAGTCTACCAAGAACCATATTAATAATTAGGGGAGTTTTTCCTTCTTTCCTATCCTTGAAAATAAAGGTCACTCAAAGGTGCAACCATTTGGACAGTGAAGTCTTATTTATCCTCTAGCAACTTTACATTAAGGGCAGCAACTGAGTACTGGTTAGCCAAGGTCCTTCAACCTTGACTTAAAAAGAACCATCTTCAGGGATGGCTTGAAGAGAAGGATAAAGACTGCAGAATCCCTTTAAGCTCTGGAGGCTCTTGTAGTAAGGATGCCAATTAGTGCCAGCCACAAAATGACCTCATGATACAGCAACCTGCCATATGACACCTAGGGTGAAACCAGCGCTTTGCTTGGGAACTAAACAATTCCATCTCCAGGTGAATAAAATGTTGCTAAACCCAGCTAAAGTTTTTGCTAATTCACTAGCTCCTAGTGAATTAGATCTCAACTAGCAGCTTAGTCACAAGAGACAGTATTCCTTTACCAGTTCCCAGATTTAGAGCCCACCTCACACTTTCATCCTTAGAAATGCATTAGAAACCATTAAAAACTACTGGTTTTGGCTTACTTCTGGCTGTGTAGTCAATCCAACAGAGGCTAGAAGATCCAGCATAGCAAGCATTGCTCCAGGGTGGATGATGACAGCATCGGAACTTTGTGTGGATGTTGCTCCTGTCAGGAGTTTCAAATCAGTTATGTTTTTGGGAGGATATACAGGAGGAGCTGAAACAGAATGATAGGCATGCCTGCAGAAAAAAAACGAAAGACAGACCCATTTATTATCAGCTCCGCACTCATCTATTAATTGCTGTAGCACTCAACTTGTACACAGGAAAAAAACAAACAAACCCAATTCAGCATGCCTTCAATTAGAAAACAGATATTCATCCAGGACAGATTAGGACAATTTTAATTTTCTGTAGTGTGCTTTGGATCAGCAATCCACTTCTGAGGAAGAGATGATATAGCTCTTGAAAAATATATTTCTTTAAAATTCCTTGATTTCACTTAAAAAAAGTAAGTAGGGCTGTGCAAATCTTTGGTCACTGATTCAATCTGGAGGAGATTCATCAGCCGAATCTCCAAATCCAAATCGAATCAGGAGACCCTTTAATCTTTCCGAGTTGAATCAGAACCCTCCAAATCAATTCAGAGATTCAGAGAGATTCAATGATTCGGACATAGACACAGCTTTAAATGTTTTTTCTACATACCACAAGGCACCAGACGGTTCATGAATACTGAGATGCTGGGGCGGATGGAGCATCCCACAAGAGTGCAGGTGTGTCCCCAGGACGCTTGGCAGCAGACCCGGAAGTGGACCAGAAGCACTTCCAGTCCACTTGTGGGTCTGTAAGGAGTGACCTAGAAACCTCTACTCGAAGATGAAGCCGAAGAGAATGCTATGTGAAGAATGCCCATCTGCAATGATAAGGAGGAGACAGTCCTAGATAAAGGGGGCTTGAAAACAAAAGAAGAAACAAAGTACTGGGTTAAAGGGCTCATTAAAATACTAAAAATCACGCCCCTAGGTGGGGAAGAAGTATGCTAATGAAACACACATGTATGTAAATGAGATACATGGCTAAAACACAGGTATAGAGACATGCTCAGTAAAGAACTTCTTGCGTCACTCACTTATAACCAATCAGCAAACAAGCACGCTTCCGAAGGCTTGAAAAACTCCTGTATAAAAGATGCTTAGATATAGTGATCTGGGGTGTTTGTTACGTGAATTATTCCGCTTGCACCTTTTATTGCTAGCAATAAACCTCCTTTGTACTTTCACCCCTGGTATCCTTATTGGCCTTTGCATACCGGGCACGATCCCAGACTTGAGCTGGGGCTCAACAGGTCCACCGGGGAGCTCACGAGGTACACCCACCGTCCCGGGTCGGCAACTGGTGCCTCCTGGGTCTGGGGGCACATAGGGTCGAGCCGGGGGGGGATGTGGAAGGGTCCCCCAGAAAGCTGTGGGAGGACCCCAGGTGCCCCCCCAGACCCAAGAGGCACTACTTCCGGGTTTGCCAACGAGCACGCAGGTGGGCCCCCCACGCTCCTCTGGGACGCTTCACCTGCCCCACCACTGTAGCATTCACAAGCTGCGTCTGGTACCTCAAGATATGCAGAAAAAACATTTAAAGCTGTGTCTACAGCCAAATCGCTGAGTCTATGAATCAGCATCGAATCTTCAGATTCGGATTCGTCCAAATCGAATTGGGACAGCGATCCAAATCAACAAAATCAAATCACTGTCCCCAATTTGGGCCGAATCCAAATCCTAATCGAGACAGCTGGAGTCGGACAGGAGCGGCTCTGGCCCAGAGCCTCTGGGCTCCCCTCTTGCACCCAGATCAGCTGGGAACAGCAGCTGTACCAGCAGGGGGCTGCATCTACACTACGTCACCCTCTGGATCTGACCCCGAGTACTGTCTTTTCTCAAATAAAACATGCACTTTACCCACAAAATCAGCCCACCAAAGCTGTGTATTAAGTGGGAAGCTGATATTCTGCCTGGAGTAGGAAGCACCCTGGCTTGATTCCTGTTCTACAGTACAGCAGCTACGGCATTACTGTTCAGGCAGCTAAGGAAGTTAATTGTTTTAATGGCTTGCTATTCTTCACTCCAAAGGTGTTAACAATCCAATCTCCTTTTTAATAGTCTTGATGTTCCGCTAATCAAGCTAACCTTTATTAAGGCAATTCTGCTGTTTGCTGGCTGCTCCTGGTCTCTAATTTCACAGCCTCTTTAGTTCAGACCCATAATCAAAGATATCAGTACATCAGTCTCAAGCACCATTTAGGGATTCAGCTTTAGTTACACAGGAAAGAGAGGGTGAGTGAGCTGAAGATTAGTTCTATACAGCTATAAAACTCTGGAAATAGCCTTTTCTCTTCATTCTGTCCTCCTATAAAACAAAGTGCATGACTTATTGAAAGCATTTAAGCAATCTGTTCTTGACCCCAAATACCACTTTTAAAAATACGGCAAAGCTTTGACTTTGTTATAGCTGAGTATTTTTGTTTTAGATCAGACAGTAAAAGAGCAAGGATTTCTTAGGTTGATATATTTTATTGGCTGAACTGCATAGTTGGGATAGTAAGACAAGCTTTCAAATGGAAGCCAATTATGTAGTTGGTCCAATAAAACATATCAACCAAAGAGATCTTTGCCTGTTGCATAATTCCTGGACCATCACTGCTGCAACATTACTCCAACGCTACCACTAAGAACAACAAAACAGATAGTAACATTATCCTACAAAAAGCTGTTGATCTAATGTTTGCCCCTCATTTAATACAGCTCTCAAAACAATAGCTGAGGTTAGGGAAATGGGCAGTTCCCTTGGCGAATAGCATTTTTCCAAATGAGGAGGAAAAGTTCTGCCTCTGCAGTAAAAGTTTGGAGTCTCAAGTGTCACAGTATTCACACATTTAATTTAAGGAGTAACAATCCCGACATATCAAAGTGTTCTAGTCAGCCTTTTTGAGAACAGGCTAACATTAAAGTTCATCCTCAAAGTAATTTCTAAAAACATTTTGGCACAGAATTTCAAGTGTACCTAGCAATCATTCTTTATACCAGTGCCATACTCTATGATTTTTAGGACTATTCATACCCTTTTAATCATTTATGCTACAGAAGCCAGGTTCAGGCTTACTGCGTTACATGATTTATCAAGACAAACCCTGCCTCAAAAAGTTTGCAGTCCAACATGGTACAGGGTACTCAGATACTTACAATTTGCTTTTCTATTGTTTAAGAGAAAGTAAACTCTCTCATCTTCCATTACATCTAGTCAGTACTAATGGAACAACGTGCAGGTTTGCTTTATTTTTCTTATGTTCAGTAGGTTCCTATTTCAAGAGGTCCTAAACTACCAGTTGACGTTCATGTATTAAAACAGAAAGATAAATCTGATCTTATAAAATGCTGTGAAACTATCCACTAGCTTTAGTTGATTCTTTTACCAATTTCATTTCAGCTTTTCTGTACCAGTACACTTATATGGGCCTAACATGTCTTCATTGTCCTTCCGGAAGAAAGGGAACGAAAAAAAATAAACTAGAAAAGAAAATCCACAGGGAGAGGGAATGACAAGATGGAATAAAAGTCAAACTCAAAATGCTATACACAAATAAGCCAGATAGCCTGTATGTACAGTGATCCTCCTTTACTGAAAACTGAATAGAATTTGCTGGTATTAGCTACTGTTCAATTCATTTTCCAAGAGAGACTTATTTAAAATGTTTTCCAAACCAGTGGATAACAATAATGAAAACATGCATGCCATTTTCTATTCATTTTAAGGCTTCTCTGCATAGATTTGTCATCCAAGATCACAGTTCAGGTAACCTCAAGTCAGTATGAGTACCCCTTTAAAATCTACCAAAGCAAGCCATTCATGACTTATTAATACAGAGGACTGAAAATCATAGTGCTTCTATATTACCCGAAAACAACTGCATGTCATAACAAAGCATCCATACTGGTTTACACAAAGCATAATGTTCAGCTGCCAATATCACTTGGGGAAAAAAAGACCAACAATCTTAGAACATGTGTATTTGTGTATGCATTTAAAGCAAGAGCTTAAAATGTACATATACACAGAATTTTTATATTTTTTGTGCATACTGCAAAATAAATAATTTTTTATATAACATCATACATGTGCCCGCTGTCCCCTATGCTAACAAAGAAACAAGAAAGCTTTCCCAGAGGAGTTTATCATCTAAATTAGTGGAACAGACCATAATAGTTGAGGAGATACGTGAAGGCAAAGGAAGTCAGACAAAACAAAACAAGTAGAGAATGAACATTGCCCTCGTAACAGCATTTTCACTGAAGTTTTCAAAACAGAAGCCTGAACTTAGACTTCTAAGGAAGTGTTATGATTCTGAAAGCATCAAGAAACCCATAGCTGCCACCGAAGTCAACAGAAGCAATCTATTTGACACTAATTGCTAAAAGGAGTGTGGGGGGAGAACAGCACCTAGCTATAGACTCTCTGAGAACCCTGGAATTTATATCTACTCTTACATAAGTTCTTTATTTATGTTAACTTATAAATTAACGCAAGGTAACAGTAATACCCTATATGCATCTTTTATTCATTTTCTACTCAACTTATTTTAGAAAGTGGCATCATTCATTTATCAATAGCAAATACATTCCATTCCTCTTAACACCAACCCTCAATGCTCAGCCAAAATGAATGATCCGATGGTTTATTTTTAAAAATCAAACCTCAAGATGGGATGTTTAACCCAGCTATAATGATACAGCCATGTACAATGCAGCACCCAAAGGATTCCTACATTTTTCACTATCGGGATGACTTAAAAAGGTTAAAATATTTTTAAAATTAATTACGAGAGCCTACTACCAATCTGGCATCCTCTTTTTCAATGTCTTCTGGGATCAGCTGCCCTTCAAAGCTTGTTTGGCAAACATTAAATGAATTCTATTGGCAACATTATGCTTTTTCTATATCCGTGTATTTTTAACAATTCAGCTGATATGAGCAAGTACTACCATTTACACCTAAGAGACTAGAACAAACCAGTAAAGAAAAATCCAATTCATTGCAAAAGAGGTCAATATTATAGGCAGAAAAGTGTACGGTCTCCATAGGAAAGGTCTGTTTCTTTCAACATGAGGAAAATAGAAAGGAATTCAGCAGCAAATGCTTTTCTCTTCAGAATGTAACAGCTGAGTTTGCTCCTACATGCCTTGGTATTAAAGAAAAAAATGGTAGTCTGAAAGGTGCTGAATTATTAGAAGGAAGGTCTTTTCCAAGTTAAGCCCAGAAGAATATCAACGCGTGCCCTGTATAGTTTCACTTAGGAAGGTAAAAAAGGGATTTCTGTGGAAATACGTTTTTACTGCAAATACTGCCTTTTCAATCAAGCATGTTTCAAACACTACTTTGGTAGTCTTCCCATTGTTAGAGACTTAAAATGATGTTCATAAGGTGGGACTGAGCACTCTTTAATCAAAACATTAAACTGGCCAAGAAAAAGAAAAGAACAATGGGAAAGACTTCCAGAAATTGGTAAACTGTGATGACTTTCCAAATCACTTTAATATCAACAGACCTTGCAAGCAGTTGGGGGTCAGATGGATCTGTTTTCTTGCTTCTCTAAAATACAATTAGCATAGATGAATCTCTTAAAGGTCTTCAGTGTATTGAAAATGAAGTACCTTTCTTAAGAAATATATTAAATACAACTGTTTTTGTTTCATTACAGCAGTCTAACTACTAAGAAACAATCCCAGGAGTTGCATCCATACTGCTTAAATCATTTTTATAATAGATTTGATTTTTTTTTTAAGAGATACAAACTTAACTCAAAATTGCTTGTTTTCAAGATCTTATGTTTGCTTTCATCTGGTCCTACATATTTTAGTTTTACATGCTAGAATCAATGATTTAAGATTCTTACACGGTATACACAGGAGTGGTTATTAGCTGACCAAACATGTACCCCAGAACAAAGAGCAGTTTAAGAAAAAAAACCCCAAAGAAACAACACGGAGAAGAGAAACCAGAAGAAAGATCAACTTCTCTTAAAGGATTGGTACCTTTTCCTGGACAAAGCTGGTGTACCCCAAGGAGAGGGGAGAGAAGTCTCATTTGTCAGGCAAGGAGGGATCTGTTCTGCATGACTACAGACAAAACAGACAGGGGTAGGATAGAGAGGTTAGAAAAGAAAACACAGGCCAGAAGCTTGTTAGTTAACAATATAACCACCAATTAAACCATTATAAGATACCTCCTCCAGAAGCAACAGAGACAACAGAGAACATTACTAAGGAACATGCATCAGGTAAAACACACAGACTTGCAAAGCATATGTTTTAATAGCACCATTCTCCAATGCTTAGGGAACCACATCTATTTGTCTGATGCTCAGCAGAGCTCTCTACCTATATAATCAAATAAGCAAACCAGAACATCCTTCAAGGTTAAGCAGAACAGGAATTGACAGAAGGTGAGATCTCAGCAAGTAAATACGTCTCATTAATTTTCATTAGACGTAACAGATGGACTGTCCCAAGCATAAACCGACCACAAGAAAGTTTAAGGAGGAAGAAAAAGAGGGTGATTAAAGAATAACAGGGCATACCAGGTGAATAATGAGGTATCTTATCCAGTAAAATTTTTGCTATAGTAACCCTAGCTTTGATACTTCAGATACCACTGCTAACCAGTATCATAGCTCTTTTATTTGAGCTATCACATTAATCAATTTGATAATCCTTCCTTCACCCAATTTCAATGTTTTAAGGCAATTTTAAACTGAGGCCTAAAAATCAAGTTTCTTTGTGTTAGGTTTTGTTTTTTTCCAAGATGAAGGAATAAGAATTTGCTGTGCTCAGCAACACAGCAAAAAATAATGAGAGCCTGAAGTTAGATGCTGACATGAAACTACCTTACAGCTCCAACCGACTTCATTAGATGCTGCCACAGTGTCAGCACACTTTGAAAATCAACTCACTGATTTAGTGCTAACTAGGACCCTATTTTTTAAAAATGCTGACTAATGCATAGCCAATTAGCCAAGCTCAATATTAGTAACTCAAGCCACAACGCTTAAATTAGACTCTCCATTATTTTGAACAAGAAAATACTGGTGAGAATTACTCTCAAATCATGTGTGCATGTGTGAAAGGTTAGGAGTATATACACTACTTGTGATTTTAAAGTCAGAAGTAGTTATATGAAATACTTGCTCTGTAGCAATCAAGGCCTCTATTATCTCCAATTTTCAATCAGAACTAAAAAAAAACAACAAATAGAAACTTGAAGAATTCCACCGGTAGCCATCTAAAATTAATTAAATTTCCTACATAATAATCTGCTGATAGGCTTCAAACATGCCCCAACTTGAATAGAGGCAGAAGTTGGGGTGAGCTGCACAGCAACGTATCTTTAACCTTATGATGTGATATACAAAGATGTAATATTTACGAAGGAAAAAGATATTGACAAGTTGCTTAAACAATAGCAGATGCTATCTTAAACTAGATGCATCTCGCTCATTTGGTGTCAAAACCTAATCCATACATCTTCACTGACCCTAATGCACACTCTAAAAGAGCTGCAGTCTTTATGGGTGCTGTCAGACATGGGGGCGGGGAGGGAAACCAATCCCCTCTCCCCCCCCCGCCCCAAAAAAACCAAAAAAACAAAACCCAACAAATCCAGCACTTTACCGGAAGAGGAATCATGTCAGTTTGACCCAGCATCTGTATAGCTCATGCACTTCAGCAGGGCTTTTTGGCACTTTTATCTAATAGCTGATTGAATCAGCTATTAGATAAAAGTGCCAAAAAGCCCTCCTTGAAGTATGTGAGCTATATAGATGCTCAGGAGCCAGGTCAAACTGATGCGATTCCTCTTCTGGGTACGTGTTGCATTTGGTGCAGGGGTGCACTGAGCTGAAACTAAAATTCTGTGGTTTTTTTTTTCCATGTCTGTAAACATTGTATCCAATTAGAAGACAAAAGTCATCTTTCTGAATGAAAAAAACAGATAAGTAAATCAAGAGGGAACTATCAAATTTTGCAAGCAACAGTTTTCTAGAAACAGCTAATTTTTTAGGCAATAGAAAAACAGACCTCATACCTGTCAAAAGAATCTGTGGCTACTTTGTAGAGGTAAATAAAAAGTTTACTGCAATGCCTTAGCATGGGTGACACAGAGTCCATGGAAATTAGGTCATCCTCCAACAGTCTTTGAAATAGCTGTGTATTTGAAGGAAAGACATTCAAGGGACTTATTTTTCTTGAGTCTGAGAAGCAGCCAAGTAATCGGACAGCATCTGCCAGCTTTTCATACTGGATCTCTGTTTTGAAGAAGTGAGAGTTGGCTGGTTCATAGCGCATCGCTGCAGTCAACGTGCAGAACACAGTGTGAAGCAGTTCAAACACTTGATTCTGGTTTACTCTCTCCCAGCCATTCTTAGGGGGTGAGCACAAGGACCTTTCCATAGCGACAAGTAAAGATGTGACGTATACAAATCCACCAACTTTTCTAAAAACAGTTCTTGTGCGGTGACTCTCTCTCAGTACTGAGAGCAGGGCCTAGAAGTATTAAAAAAACAAAACAAAACCAAAAATAGTAGGCATTATTAACAATAACTTAAAGCAAGACGAACATTTTCTATTTGTTCTGCTAGTACACTTAGTGAAACACTACCATAATAAAAATATATATAAAAGCAGCAACAGAAACTGATACGTACAGATTTAAGAACCACCCCCGGACGAACCATTGAGTTACTTCGACCCGGCTCTGCAGCATCTGTAAAGATTGGGCAACGCAGTGGGGCTTTTTGGTGCTTGTAGCTAAAGCTGATTCAATCAGCTACTAGATAAAAACACCAAAAAAGCCCCACTAAAGCACCCAAACTTTACAGACATCAGGTGAGCCGGATTGAAGTAACCCACTGCCTCTTCTGGGCACATGTGGGGCTCAGTGTGGGAATGCACCGAGTTTAAAGTAAACTGCCATTGTGGGGGGAGTTTTTTTACATCACAAGCACCCTTTGTGTACTGTCCAAACTCATAACAGCCCCTAACCCAAAAAACTAGCTCAGGGCTGTCCAACATCAAAGCCCTAGGGGGCTACACTAGTGGTGGCTACAGGGGCCACAGCAGGTATGCTGTGCAGATGCTCCCCCCATATCAACTGCTGCACCACATGGACACCCAGTGCCGTGCTGCCTCTTGTGCAGCCCTGGACTTCCTCTCAACTCTCTATACTGCTGTGCCACCCCTCTCCCTAGGGTGAAGGCAGGAGTGGAATGAGCCTGAGGAAGAAGACAGCTTAGAGACTCCCCCTGCAAGCAATGAAAGGAGCAGTGGACCTGTGAGAACCTAGGGCAGTGGTTCCCAAATTGTGGGTCATAACCCCAAATGGGGTTGCAAATTCAGCAGATGGAGTTGCGGGGGTGGGGGGCTGTGGGTTGGGAGTGTGGGGCCATGCTGAAGAAATGCGGTCAGGCTGAGAAAATGGGGCCATAAATGGGGTCATGCTGAGGAAAAGTTTCGGAAGCACTGGTCTAGGGGCTGCACATTAACTCCTTGTGGGCCACATGCATGGGCTAGCAATTAGACAGCCCTACATAGACAATTAAATATATAATCCAGCGTGAAAAAAAGGAAGCAGCTCCATTTCATAGACAGGAGAAGATGGTAAATAAGAGATTAAGGACTCTGCATAACGTAATACACAAGTGACTGCCTGTGGCAGCTAAAATACTGATCAGAGAGTCTCCACTCAGTGCCTTCATTGTGTAATGTAGGAAGACAGACTAGAGACAACTCACACCAAGCTTCAGATTTCACTACTGGTGAGGCCTTACCTGAAGCATTATGGCCAGTTTTGGACTCTACACTCCAGGAAGGTATGGACAGATTGAAAGAGTCCAGCAGAGCATAGATGATTAGAGGTGAGGGATGCAAGACTTATGAGGAAAGGCTGAAAGAACTAGGGTTATTTAGTTTGCAGAGAGTCACTTCTAGTCCAGAAGTGACCAGCTTACTGTGGACTGGCAGCCAACCCTTTTTTATACTAAGTCATTGCTGGTCACTTCTGGACTTCCAGTTAGGCAGCCAACCCTTCGTGGCCCGTTATTGGGCTGTGGGCCCAGGGGTTGGGAACCTCTGATCTATGCTGTCCCTCATTTCCTCCCTTTCCAGAGATAAGCAGCTAAGTAGACCCAACCCTTCCTCCATTCTTTCAGTACAGTATCCCACAGGAACCCAAAACTTTAGCAGTGGACAAAGCAGTTGGTTGTGGAATCCAGATGAAGTGTGTTTTCAAATGACTGTTTTTAATTCAAGTCACCATCCACATAGATTCTGATCTTGTTATGAAAAAAATCTAATCATCTCTGACTGGAGGTGGTTAGTACTTAAATTAGAAGAAAGCCCTGCCAAAATGGACATAAGATCTGGAAGCATGTACCAAAGAACACTATCTTGTAAATGTGTGCATTTGAACTTCAGCTTCATATTATACCTGCCCTATAGACTTCAGAAATAAGGGCAGTCTTCAAAGTGGCAGAAGAGGCTAACTGAGTTCTACCAGAATGAAATGTATTATTTGTATAACATGTTACAAATTAGTTGAGTTGTCAGTTTAGCCACAATACATCTTATACAAATAAAAACCACTTTTGATGATCTGTAATTTAAATTGATAATAAATTATAAATTATTAAAATAATAAAAATTAGAAATAAATTATAAAAGTATCAATAGGTTTAGCTCTGAATAAGGCTATGTAAGTCTAAGGAAGTAAGCTGGGCAATAAATAAATTGGCTCATGCAGAACCTCCAAACAAAATTAGGCAAGAACATGGTGCAAGTCCTGAGTGTGACCCCTGTTCTCTTATTAAGAGGATACCACTATGCAAGTCTGAAACTTCTCCTACTCTCTGAGCTGATATAGTGGCTACTAAAACTATTAGCTAGGTTTAAAAATTTAGATTTTGCTCAGAAAAATTCCAACATTGCACTAAAAAATATTAGCTAGGTTACTTTTGTATTAAATATGTGGGGCTTTTTAAATGTATTTAAATAATGCTTTACAGTCAGGGGTGATTAAAGTAGATTTCCTATCCATCAATAATGATTACAAGTTCTTCAGCAAGCAACGGAAGTAACACTGGCATTCATTTTTGCCAATTCAAGAACTCATTGTTTGATTTACACAGAGAAAATATTGATTTTAATTCTAAAGTCAGACTGTTTTCAGTCTATGAATACCACCCAGTAATAATGTTAAAGTAACTTTACAGTGTACAGTCCTAAGTTTAAATAACTTCGTGAGCAGTTTTTGAGTGAATATATTAAGGTATGTTGCACTTACCCTTAATATATCTGTCTTCAGCTGTAGTTCTGTAGGTGGAGCTGAGTGCATTAGCCCTAACAAAGTGCCCATATCATCTTCCCCACTAGGTGATAACACCAATTGCTGGATAATCATCAGTGCATGCGGTCGGCATTGTGGATACTTCACTATATTGTGTACACACCTTGCACCACCAAATTCCCTGAAAATACCTGTAGTAAAAAGCAAAACATAAGGGGCTCATAAAAGTACTGGTAAAATCTTCTCTTTGTTAAAGTGAAGTATAAGAAAAACAGACCTTTTTTTCTTTGATTTTTTTTTTTTTTTTTTTTGCTTGCTTGATTCTACCAGCATGGGTTCAGAGACCCTTTTTTTCTTTTGTAATCACATGTAAGTCCATAATTGCTTGTATTTCTCCCCAAATTTAACACACCTCAACTAGAATTCAAATTACATTATCTCCTGGAATATTTTATACTGAAAAAGTTACTATAAAAAATAATTTTAGAGTTTAGACCAATTCTAGGAACCTATGCATCTCTCTTAAAGAAGGACCACATAAACTTGACTATTCAGGACAAACAGGAAACTATTTTCTCCTTGCTCCAAGACTTCTCAGATTATAAACTGTTAGGGCCCAGGATTGTCTTAATATACACAAAAGTACCCAAGTTCTAAATACATCTGTGGCCATTATTATAATACAACTAAATTAGTAGTAATAGCAGAGGGTGAGCTCAGCTTTTTTCAGTACTTTCAGTAGTTTAATTATGTGTAACCAGAATATATACCAATCCTATTGGTATTCATCAAGAAAGAGTAGGCCTACATTAATAAATTACTTACTTAATGAAACCAGAGTTATTTTTGACTTTAAAATAAGTTTTCTTCCTTTTTTAAAAATAACTGTTTAAAAAGATATCTATCTGTCTAGATATATCATGATATGAGTGGCGATGATAGATAGATAGATAGATAGATAGATAGATAGATATGGTAGGGGGTTTCCAGTCATTTATCTTTTCATTTTCTCACTTATTAAATGACAGTATCTGGAATCTCTTGGCTCCACTTGCAATATGATATTGTTGTATGCACAATACTACAGTCAAGAAGGCAGATCAAATACGATTCTCATCAAATCCACAAAAGCATTCTGGATTACCTCTTGGATGAGAAAACAAATATTTGTTTTTGATACTCAAAACCTCTAGTTGTGGCATACTTAAAATAATGGGCCATACAATATTCTCCCTATAATTGTTAGGGAGATGCTGTAAACATAACAATTCATTATTTTATTCCAATAAATACACTGTCAACTTCAGAAAGCCCTAGCTTCTATGAACAATGATAATGCCACTGGTAAAACCAAAGCTTGAGAAAGCAATTGTTCTCCAAGACACTGTCTATCAAACACAACATTTCTTATATTAAACTTGAAATGATTTCAGAAATGCCATAGTTACCATACTAGACTATCCCATTAGTTACCTATACTGGCTGCATAGAATCTGCCTGAGCCATGCCTCCTATCAGGCTATCCAGAGACTCAGCTGTCTCTTGACTCTTTAGACCGAATGCCAAAGAATATACAGACAGTCCTTGGACTTATGACACAATTGGTTTCTGAAAACTACGTCTTAAGTCGAAACATTGCAACTCAGAACTGATTTTCCCCATAGGAAACAACGTTATAAATGGGGGGTTGGTTCCTGAACCAAGGGCTGATACCCAAATTTCACCAAAAATAACCCAGAATTTTGTACTCAGTCATTACAGATGAGTAATATAGCTACATTAATGTTTTTATATTGTAAATAGCAATCATATTTATTTGGAAGGACTTATTTGAGGTGACTTTGCTGGACTTTTTGAAGGGTTCTTGGCTGGAGTCTTCTCAGGAGTCTTGGCTGAAGTGTGGCTGCTTTCTTAAAGAAAATGTCCAAGGAAGTTTGGACAGGTGTTCTCCAGGGAGAAGGGCAACGCAGCGAACTTGTTCGCTGGTGTGGCGTGGGGTCAGATCAAGTGTTGTACAGTTGAAACTGACGTCAGAAAGTTGAAACAGGGTGTCAATTTATAAACTTTGTAAGGGCGAAACGTTGCAACTTGAAACATTGCAAGTTGAGGACTGCCTGTACTTAAAAAAAAGTACAGAGCAGTTCAAAATCCATTACAGGCACCACTCATATCATATACACTGAATATCTTTTCCTACTCTCTTGAGAATGAAATAATCTGGATTCTCTAAATCCCTCCTTACATAGGAGTTCAACACATCTAAATATTTTCTGTCACCTTTTAACTAGTAGTATTAGCTTTTATTCTTCTCTGAAACCTCCTTAAAACAGCCTAATTTACTTGCTGTTTTGTCCGCTACTGAACAGATCTCTCTAGCCAAAAACAAGAGTTCATTTCTAGTGATGGAAATTTCTCAAATTTCCACTGATAGAAATCCTACCAGTAAAGGGAGCAGTACAGCCCTTCAGCCTATAGCAGTACAGCCCTTCAGCCTCTCCTTTACTTCACATGCTTTCCTGAGACCAGGTGATCTCAGTCTGGGGAAGGCATGGCAAAAAGGTGCTACTCCACTCCTCCCATTCCAAAGACTCCCTATGCCTTCCCCCAGACCAGGGTGTCCCTGGTCTGGGACACAGGCAAGGAGTCTTTCCCAGCCATTCCACTCCCCTCCTGTAGACTGGGCTAGGAGGGGAGTAGAGCCTGAAAGCAAAGGTCCTCCTTGCTCCTGAGACCATGGACCGTGGTCTGAGGAGTGAGACTGGAGCAAGGAGAAGCTGTTTCTCTGTTTTGCTCCAAGTAGCAGGGTGCAGTGGGGCAACCCTCTACCTACCCCACTTGCCACTCAAGTTGGGGACACTGGGTCTGGACACTGGTGGAGGGACTTTGGCCTGCTGTTCCAGTCCAGGAGGAGACTGACCATTTCCCCAACCAGGGAGTCCCTCACCTAGGGAAGCAAGAGGAGTCCTGCTCTGCTGCTCCACTCCCTTTCCTGACGGGACCAAGAGGGGAATATGCAGGTGTTCTTTCTCTCACTGAGATCTTCCTGGTTGACACCTGGAAGATGTTTCTCCCAAAAGAGACAGGTTTCCCATAAGAGAAATTGAATGAACACTTGTACATACACAATTTCTACCAGGAGAGCAGTGACTGTCCTAGTAGAAAAATAATGCCTGTATGTGGCATCTATGAGAACTTTTTTCTGTTTTTAACAGGGTAATGTTTTCACCTAGGTCAATTCAGTGTGATGCATTTCAATTTTAGTAAGGATTTTGACATGGTCTTTATGACATTTTTAGGCAAGGTAATAAAGTGTAACTTAGATTAAATTACCATACAACAGGTGCTCAACTGCTGGGGGAAAAGGGAGGAAGGAAGTGGAAATAACTCTCAAAGTGGCTCACTGTTGAACTAGGAAGTACATCAAGTGGGGTTCTTCTCTAGGGGTTCTTCTGCTAGAGTGCTGGAAGCCCCACGTGGAGGCACAGAGCTGACCTGGGCTGGTGGTGTGCACCTCTCGCCTGCAATGCCAAGAGCCCCACAGACTGGCAAGTAGCCAGCCGGGTCTGGCTTGAAGGCCCATGCCAGTGGGCTGGGCCGGGCCAGCTCCATGCCGCCAAGTGCAGCTCCCATGATTCAGCCGGAGCTGCGCACCAATGGAGGGCTCTGCCTGCAGTAGGCCAGAAGCACCTCAAGGGCTCACTGCCTGCTGCTGCTGCTACTGCCACCGGCAGCAGGGACTATAAGCTGTTGTGGGGGGGGCTCAATCTCAAGGTTGAACTTCAGTGTACCTGAATACAGTTTTTGCTTAAGTTTTTGTTGCTCAAAAAACAAAACACCATCAAAAAACAAACAAAAACAAAAAAGCTCTACAACAGCTTCAATTTTCTTAACACAAAGGTGGACAGCATTGAATCTATTCAACTGTGATACACACATGCTCCTGAGGCACTCTCACACCTTCTGGGGTGCCCTTCCACTCCAAACCTATCTCTGCCATTTGTTGCTTGACCACTAAGAACAGACTGAGGTGCTTCGAAAGTCACCTCCCTAGCCTATGGCACCTCAGCTAAATTTATTTCATCCAGACCTTGTCAACTCTTGTAAGAGGGGATTCTGTCAGCTATAAGAATAATCACACTCTTGTTCAGTCACGTACTCAGAAAAGATAGATGGACCCTTCTTTGCAAGAGGCCTGACTGGATGGTTCTATGGTCTTAAATCATAACTGGCACTGAAAACAAGTGGGTTACAAAAGATAACAAAAGGATCTATCATAAAAATATGGGTAAACATATAAATCAGTAACCATACGTCGAGTTACACACAGAAATACAAAAATGATCAGAACAATACTATGATTTTAAACCCAAGAATGCAGTTTCTCCTTAGTCTTTTGGCTGAGGGACCAAAGCATCTTATTCCCAGGAAGCTTTAGACAAACTCTGGCTACCATGGCCGGGCTTAAATACTAGCCCTTATCTGGCCAATTCAATTCTTCTACAGAATATGTGAAGATCAAGTATTGGGCATATAATCGTCTATCCCTCTACTGGACCTTCATTTGACCAGTCGGGCATCTTTACTGACCCATTTATGACTGGAGAAATATTTTCATATTGTCAGATAAAGATTACTAGTCCAGTCTTCCAGTTCTAATCAAACACTATTTGGGTAGAAGATTATTTCCCTTAAAAAGCAATTCCCCTGTCTGGCAGACCTCACTCAACACTTCAGTTCATCACCCAATATGCATCACTATGTGAATGTAAATTCTCAGTGTTTACTTCTCCCAACCATTCAGGTTTTGATCACAAAGGCTAGATATGAATTAGCCTTTGTCCTTCCTGAAGTCTCATTTGTCCTCTTTGAATGGTTATCATACGAGTGTACAGAACTACATGGCTAGGTGTTTAACACTCCTGCTCTACATTAGGGATGGTCCTGCTTGGAGCAGAGGGTTGGACTAGACCTCCTGAGGTCCCTTCCAATTCTTATTTTCTAGAATTTTGTATATCAGGCATTTTCACAGACCTACTTGTTATAAATTAGGTTTTTTTCTAACTTGGAGAACACAACACCAGCAGACCCCCCCCTATTCCTGACGAAGCGTGCCCAAAAGCTTGCAAAGAACTTTTTTCCTATTATTCAGTTGGTCTAATAAAAGACATTGCATCTATCTAAAGAACCTTGCCTGCCTATGTCCTGAGATCAACACAGCTACAACCAACAACCCCACATCCATGTCACACTTCTTAACTCATGCAACTATACAAATAGTAAGATTAGACAGCCTCTCTTTAGTGGTTTATGAACATCAAACGCTCAATAATGCTAGCTCAGGGAAACATGCATGACATTTCACAAACACTTTTTTTTTTTTTTTTTTTTTAATAAGTTGGTAGGGTTGGAAGGGACCTGAGCAGATCATCAAGTCTGACCCCCTGCCATGGGCAGGAAAGAATGCTGGGGTCAAACGACGCCGACAAGGTGTCTATCTAGCCTCTTTTTGAAGACCCCCAGGGTAGGAGTGAGCACCACTTCCCTTGGAAGTTGGTTCCAGATCCTAGCCGCCCTGACTGTGAAGTAGTGCCTCCTGATATCTAGCCTGAATCTACTCTCCATCAACTTATGGCCATTATTCTTTGTTACTCCCAGTAGTGCTTGGGGGAACAGGGACTCTCCCATTGCCTGCTGGTCTCCCTTGGCCAGTTTACAGACAGCCACCAGATCCGCCCTCAGCCTTCTCTTGTGGAGGCTGAACAGGTTCAGGTCTCTTAGCCTCTCCTCGTAGGGCCTGCCCTGCTACCCCCTGATCATGAGAGTGGCCCTTCACTGGACCCTCTCCTGAAGTGTGGTGCTCAGAACTGGACCCAGTACTCCAACTGCGGCCTGACCAATGTCATATAGAGGGGGAGGATCACCTCCTTGGACCTACTCGTGACGCATCTGTGGATGCATGACAAGGTGCGGTTAGCCTTCCTGACTGCGTCCCCACATTGGTGACCCATGTTCATCTTGGAGTCTATAATGACTCCAAGATCCTTTTCTGCCTCTGTGCTGACAAGAAGTGAGTTCCCCAGCTTGTAGGTATGCTGCTGGTTCTTTCTCCCTAGGTGCAGTACCCTGCACTTGTCAGTATTGAATCCCATCTTATTCTCATCCTCCCACCCCTGTAACCTGTCCAGACTCAACTGCAGCCTGTCCCTCCTTTCTAGCATGCCCACTTCTCCCCACATCTTGGTGTCATGTGCAAATTTGAATAAGGTGCTTTTCACTCCCTTGTCCAAGTTGCTGATGAAGATGTTGAACAGTGCGGGCCCAAGGACCGAGCCCTGGGGGACCCCACTACCCACATCCCTCCTGGTCGAAAATGACCCATCCACCACCACTCTCTGGGTGCGGCCCTCCAGCCAACTGGCGACCTATCTGACTGTGTAGGCATCGACACCAGAATCTCCTAATTTTTTTTACAACAATGGGGTGAGAGACAGTGTCGAAGGCCTTCCTAAAGTCCAGAAAGGCTACGTCCACTGTGACACCCAAGTCCTAGGATTTTGTGACTTGGTCATAGAAAGCCACCAGGTTGGTCTGACAGGACCTGCCTCTAATAAACCCATGTTGGTTGCCCCTAAGCATACACTCCCCTGGTTGCCCCTTGCAGATGTGCATCTGGATAATTTTCTCAAAGAGCTTCCCCAGGACCGAGGTAAGACTAACAGGCCTATAATTTCCTGAGTCCTCCTTCCTTCGTTTTTTGAAAATGGGGATCACATTGGCCCTTTTCCAGTCCTCTGGCACCTCGCCAGAGCACCACAAGTGCTTGTAAAGCTGTGCCAGGGGTCCTGCATTGACCTCTGCCAATTCCCTCAGCACTCTGGGGTGAAGATCATCAGGACCTGCTGATTTGAACACGTCCAGTCCCACCATAAGTTCCCTGACTAGGTCCTCTCTGACCCTGGGCCTGGCTGTGACTCCCCTGGGACCATCGGGGATCCTGGTGGCGAGGATGACCTGGTCTCTGCTCAGAAAAATGGAGGCAAAGAAATTGTTAAGTAGGTTAGCTTTGTCGTCTGGTGAGACCACCAGATTTCCAAGCGTGTCCTGCAGAGGCCCCACATTACCCAAAACCTTCTTCTTACCCACTATGTATTTAAAAAAGGATTTCTTGTTATCCTTGATCCGGGTTGCTAGTCCCAGTTCCATCTCTGCCTTGGCCTTCCTAACAGCCCCCCTACAATCCCAAGCAACAGAGGTATAGTCCTCCCTGGTGATGGCCCCTCCCTTCCATTGGGTGTACACCTCCTCCTTCGCTTTGAGACGTTCCTGGATGCTTTTGATGAGCCATGGGGGCTTTTGTGCGCTCTTGCCCCCTTTGATCCGTGTTGGGATTGCCACCCTTTGGGCTTGGAGGATCCTCTCCTTCAGGAACAACCACTCTTCTTGGACTCCCATATCCCCACCCCTCCGGGACCTCAGTGCCTCCCTGACTAGTCTCCTTAGCTCAATGAAATCCGCTGTCCCTAAGTCCAGGGCTGCTGTCTTGCTGCGGGCCTTAGCCACCCTGCGCTGGATGGTGAATTCCAATCGGCGATGATCGCTATCACCCAGGTGATTGAGCACCCGCAGTCCCCTCACCAGGTCGTCACTTGTGGCCAGGACCAGGTCTAACAAGGCATTTCCCCTGGTGGGACTGTGCACCCCCTGGGTTAGATGGAGGTCCTGTAACACAGCTAAGAACCTACGTGAGCAGTCAGACCTGGCTGACTGCTTGTCCCACCAAATGTCCAGATAGTTTAGGTCACCCATGATGACCACATCCTTTGACTTAACTGCCTCTGTGACCTGACCTGAGAATTCCCAGTCTAGCTCTTCTCCCTGGTTGGGTAGTCTGTAGTAGACCCCCACTGTTAAGTCCCTTTTCCCCCCCAACCCCCTTGTATTCTGACCCAGAACACTTCAGTCTGCCCCTCCTCTGACCCAGTGCTACTCGTTGAGGATGTGAATTGTTCTTTGACATATAGTACATCTTCAAATATAGTACATTTGTTACAGTTACTTTTAGACCACAGACCCATTTAAATATAGAAATTAGTGATCACACATTCAGTTCCTCCAGGTTCTGGAAGCTGTTATTGATGGTTCCATGGAACAGATTTAAAAGAAGGTACATAGATTAGGGACTGACAGAAGAGGAATTAAAACTGAGAGTGTTACAGTCTGTAGCAATCAATGATTGTCCAGCTTTATAAACTTATCCAAGATATGTTTGGTTTATGTGTATGGGGAGAACTTAAGTGAACACTTTCACACTGATCCCGAGAGATCCTGCTCAACTGTTACATGACTGGGGTTACTGATGCTACAAGAAATTTTCATATGCTTACTGAGGCAGACAAGGCTCTTTGGGTAGATGTGATACCTTTTATTAGACAAACTAAATAGCTGGAAAAATTGTTCTTTGCAAGCCTTCAGGCACAAACACCTTTTGTGTTTGTGCCCAAAAGCTTGCAAAGAACAAGTTTCATGTTTGCAAAGCACAAATTTTGCAAAGCAAGTTGCAAAGAACAATTTTTCCAACTACTTAGTTGGTCTAATACAAGATATCAAATCTACCCAAAGAATCTTGGTCTGCCTATATCCTTAGACCAACATGGCTGCAACCAACAACCCTATATGCTTATTGGTGAACATATGTACAAGTGCTTCCAGAATCCCGGTAAGCAAAAATATCTGCTACACACACACACACACACTTTTTGAATGCATCTAAGCATTCTTAAACAAGATTTAAAAAATTTGCTGGATAGTAGCCCAGGGGCATCCAACATATAGCCTGTAGGTTGCATACAACCTTGTTGGGGGAAAGGGAGCCTTCTTGCAGCTGCAGCCAAGTGTCTGGGTGAGACTGATGGTGCTGGAACTCCAGCAGCACCATGGGAAGAAGCCTGGCATTGTGGCTTGTTCTCATGGCTGTAGCCAAGGACCCAAGATGGACTTCTTGTGAGGGTCCAGCACCACTGCTCTCACCTGGGCATTTGGCTGCCACCACTGGATGTCAGGATTCTTCCCAAAGTGCTGCTGGGGCTCTAATGCTGCAAGCTCTTGCACCGATGCTTAACTCCAGCCATGAGAAGGCATTGCAGGGTTATTGTAACTCCAGTGCTGCAGATCTCGTCAGCTTGGCTACCAAGCACCCGGGCAACAGCAGTGGCACTGGAGCCCTAACAGCACCACCCAGTCCAGTCCACAGAGCTGGCCTCACACCATTCATATGGCCCAGAGACCAGTCCCCGCACCACTCATCCAACCTGAAAGGTCAGACTCTAGCCAAGGCTGCAGTTTATGCCAACTTTGAAATGTCCTGTTCCCACTTCTTAAAGTGTAATTTAAATTGCCCAAATGCAGAAACACATGAAACCATTTCTGAATTGCAGCCATCATATTTTTCAAATATTTCAAAAAAATGACTAAAATGATTTGTAAGTTTCAAAACTTGAAATTCATTTTTGTACTCAGAAAAAAATACAAAATTTCAAGCTAATAGGGTGCCCAACAATCAGCTAATAGACTGCAGCCAGGGAGCAAACTCAGTCAATTGTCAAAACCCTGCACCTAGTAACTCTGGCTGGGTTGCTGGGCACAGAGGATTATGGGGCTCTGGGCAGGGAGAGCTGAAGGTCCTCCCCTTGATGGGGACATTAAACCTCAACCCTGCAGGGTTTTTACATTGTGGCACAAACCCCAAGGTCAGGCTGCTGCTCTCCAATCTCAGGGTCTCTACGTACTGTGTTAAGTAAAAACTGTGTACAGCCCAGCTGGGGAGCCTGTCCCCAGTTCTGGGGTCCCAGCCTGCTGGGACCTTTAAAAAAAACTACATGCAGCTGAGCTGTACACAAGGCTTTCTGAAACCCCTGGTGCATATTGGCCTTGGGACTAGGGAGAGGTTACTTGATCCTGGGATCCCCAGGCACTAGGGATGTCAGAAAACCAAAGTCTGGGGTGCAGCGAACCTGGATCCTGTGTATTCATCACAAAGGTTTGGCAGATTTCCTATACAATTTATATACAATAGCAAGGTACAGTATTACTAAAATTTCTATTACTTTTACAAAAGGTGTGTTGTCATACATCAAACTGCAAAGACTGAACAAGCAAATGAACTGAAAATGCTTTTTAACTCTGTTTGCTTGCTAATCTGCAATTCAGTAATTCATGTTGTATCTTCTAAACATAACTGGCATGTTTCCTCTATAAAAGCACGATTGCTGCTACACCATGACACTTTATCAACTATGGGACTGTTTTGCAGTAAGTTATGGAACAGTCTTCTCTCTCACTATGTTGACAGAGAAAAATATTCATGTGACATGTGAAGACAGACATATTCCAACCCACACTTGAGCAGCTGTAATGCATGGTGTTCAAAACAAATGTACAGTTCTATTCTCACTGTTCAAAACTTTAAAGTTCCAAAGTGAACAGCTACCCGATTGAAAAACAGTTTATTTAAATAAACATAGTAGGGTAAAAAGTGTCAGAAACACTTAAAAGCACAAGTGCCATAGTACAACCTTTCTCAACCCATGTGTTGTGATCCAAAAGTATCTTGCAAGAATATATGAAAGGGTCGCAAACAAACTCTAAAAATGAATTCTCCTTTAAAGGAGAAAACCATGGGAAGTCGAGGCTTTTCCCTTGCAGGCTGGCAGAGTTCTAGCCAGCGAGGGGCTGCTTGGGATGCCCCCATGTCCCCCTGCTCCACACACCTACCCCCTGCCCCCTATACTGGGGGGCTGGGACTTGGTGGCAGGAGGCAGCAGGTCAGGAGTGCAGGGCACTGGGTCAAAACTGGCCATTCACGTTTACAAATGTGTCCTGGTACAAAAAAGGTGGAAAACCACTGATTTAGAAGAGACCACTAGGAGCATGACATACAGGATCATCTACAGCTAAAATATGAAAAAAATTTTTGACAAATGAAACATCATGTACAATTTCATCCTTTCCCCTCTTCTGCAATTATCTTGCAGTCTGGCAAATGAATTATGCTGAAATGATTTTAACAGGTACATGCTACACCATCAAGTTTAACATTTGTTTTTTTATGAGCTGTTGGACTGCTTTTTAGCTTGTTTGTGTTCAGAAAACCTAAGCCAAGGACTGATTTATATATCCAGAGAACATGTTTTAACACAAACAATTTAGAAAACAAATCTGGCTGCCTATAAAGGCTGCTGAGCAAAGTATCCTCCTTGAAGTGTTAAAGTGATTCTTTCATCTGCCTACATACTGCAGTTGAACCACCAGCCTGACTTACAGAAGCAGGAAAAAAAAAAAAATGTGCTGTGTCTGGCATACTGGAAAAACAGCATTGTGCCAATACAGATTAACTGTTTTAAAGATTGCTTTCATTTAAAAAGTCAAAATCTGTTAATTTATACATATTCTATTTTGTTTTTCTCAAACAAAAATAAATATTCAAAGGGGCCTAGTGTTGTAGCAAAACCCCCAGTTTTTCTTTTTTTTTTTTCTTTTAAAATGCATTTCCTCCCCTTCCCCAAACCATTTCTGACTTTCTTTCCCTCTGTATTCCCTGTAGATAAGTATATGTGAGCTAAGACGTAGGATAAGCTTCAGCATTCTATTTTGGTAGCAAGTTGTATTTGTTTTGTTTTTTTCTCCTTCTTTATATTGTATAATTATTATGTTTATATTGATTTTTTCTGTTCTATATTACTGTTTTACTGGTACTATATGATTACCATAAGTCATGTCAAGTTTCCATTTTGTTTATCAAGTCTCCATCCTGTTCCCAGGCCCAGTAGTGTAACCCATGACTCACACCTACCCCACCTATGTAACTTGGTTCCTGAATGAATGGGAATAAATGAGGGTGCTTGAGAGACAATGGCAGTAGGTCTAAAAAACAGCTCCCTCTGAATGACCGAACCATCAACACCAATACCTGGACCAATGACCCAGCCCTTGGAACCACCCTCAGCATTCAAGGAACAAAAGATGAGGCAACCCACCATTGTGCCAGCCTGCACATGCTCGGTAAGAACACCTGGAGCCCTCTGGAACAGGACTGACCTTGCCTGGACAGGTATGGACAATTGATTTTTTGTCTAATTTTTGGGGTGTATAGTATATGTGCTTGAATTGGTGATAGGTATGCATGTGCCTAGGCTAGTTTAGATGTATATGTTCCTGAGTTGGGGGGGGTGTGTATATGCGTGCGTGTGCAATTGATTCGTGTGTTTGTATATGTGCAATTGTGTCACACCCTCCTGTCTAACAGCGCAATATTGAGATCCTGAGAGTTGGCCTGACCTCACAGGGCAACAGTGTTACCTGAAACATTAGTCACAACTGAAGGAAAAAAAGTCAGTGAAAGATATTTTAGAGACAGCATTTTAAAGCAGTTGTCATCTTCCATTCCCTCTCTGTAAGGCTGTAGAGATAACTTTAACATGCCTTAGACATATACTGAAGATGTGATGGACAATAAGAAAGGTGACCAGTTACTTGGATATGGTCCAATTTTTAAAAATGCATAAGGATACAATCTGGCTCAGTTAATGGTCTATTAAGTTTAGCTTTATATTTGCACATAATGTAAGTATTTGCATACACCCCAAGTTCAGTATCAAGTCTGGTTAACAATTGTTAACAAGCATATTTACAATTTTTCAAAATGGGGCCAGTAGCTAATATGGCATTTGACATTATTATAGCATTTTAAAGCCCTTTTTAGAGTCCTTTAAGCATAAAATTAAATTTAAAAAACAAACTATTCTGTTGAAAACATAACAGAAAACAAAGTACAACTACAATGAAGTCATGTAAAAAGCGTATTTTCAATTTCCACAACAGACAACAGTAAATAGGCGACTAACAGCCAGAATTCTGGACAGATCTTGAGCATGAAAAATAGATACAAGAAAGCACTTAAAAAAAAAAACCAAAAACACAAAACATTATTATGATACACTGTATTTCAAGTTGAAAAGCACTCTATTTTATATGAATGCCCAGAAAATTAGACTGGTCATCAAGACCACCCTGACTTCAAGCAAGCCGTTTAGATTTAAGTATTTATCCATTTAATCAACAGTTTATTTAATTACCTGCATTTGTGTTTGATCCTTGTAGAAGTACAGTCAAGGTTTCCATAACCAATAAGGCTAGCTGCTTTTGGTCCTCCAAAGAACTGTTTCTTGAATCCCCTAGAAATAAATTTCAGAAGTTCACTGCACTGATTTATATACAATATATAAGTGTGTGTAATATAAGCTTGTTGGAGAAAGTTTTCTATGTAGAATCCAGAAAAGGGGGTAGGTGAGAAAGATAAATTTCCCTTTATAAAAACAATGTGTATGTATGTTAGTGTATGTGTACATACAATACACTTTATTTGCTCAAATATAAGATAATCCCAAATAAGACAACGCGCCAATAATTTAGATTCTATATATGAAAAACGTATAATTATTTTTTTCCAGCTATAGATTCTAATTATTGGAGAATGGCCTTGAATTTGTCCCCTTCCCACTTTTACAGAAGGGGAAAACAAGTCTGGAGGGTCAAGTAGCCCCTTGCCCTCTGCCCCCTCAACTTCTTCCCTTAGCAGTCCACTCTCCTTCTCCCCACTTTAATATCAGACCCTGTTCTCCCTGAGCACATGGAAATGACGAGCAAATTTGAAAACACTAACCTTGAAATAAACATACCTGCAGTGATTTGTATATTACCATAGGCTTAATTCAACCACAGTTGGATACATTTGACTTTTTTTTTTTAAACTGCTGCAAGTTCTAGCACAGGTACACCATAAACACACTTTTAAGCAGTACTTTTATACCTACATTACATACCTTTTTATATATAGTACAAACTATGCATGATATTAATCCAAAGCCAAAAGGCTCATGATTTCCAGGTTTCCCTCGCTTTATGATGTGTATGCGTTCCTGGAAAACGACGCATCACTTGAATTCACGTAAAGGGAACCCACTTTACAATGTAACAAATAGGGATACGTTCCAAGACCTCAACTGTACTGACCCTCAGACCCATTTCTACCACTTTTACAAGACAATTTTGTGGTACTCACCAACTGCAAACAGTACACACAAGCACAGGGCACTATCGTAATGGGGATGGCAACTATCAAAACACGTGTCGCAGACAACGAGTGAGGAGCACAGATCCACATAGGAGACTATATTCTGGTGTGCGTCACTCCCACAATGCACCACACAAAGCAGCTGACTGCAGGTTTCCACCACACCGATTGCATAAGAGTGAATTTACCTTGCAAATAATGAATTTTTGGTATAAAAAGAGTCATTGCATAAGAGTGAATTCACACAAAGAACCCACATAAAGCAAGGGAAACCTGTACTGTAGCGTTTATTGGGCTTGGTCTCACCAGAATTGACAGCATTTCAAGCATGATGACCCTACAACTCAGCATGTGTTTGTCCTCCAGACAGCCCCACAAAGGATCCATATGCTAATCAGCCTCCCACTCATGACCAGAACCGTGTGTCCTTGTCACAAGACCAGGGATACTCCAAAAATGTATATGCAAATGAGGTACAGAGCAACTAGTCCAGCTTCACCTCATGGAGGGCAGGGTCACATTAATCATATACATCAGGCAGGGCGGGGTGACTGAGGAATTCTGAATGAACTGTTTGGGGCCCTGTTTCATGATGTTCGCAAGACATTTGAGGCTGTGGAAGAAACAACCAACACTGGAAATGAGAAAGAAATGCACAGCTCAGCTGTGGGAATGAAAAGGAAGTCAAAACATAGTCAGTGTAGTGTCTCACCATGACTTTGAAAGGAGTCAGCACTGATGGGGACTGCACTAAATGGGTACAACCACATATCTTATATAGATAGACAGTACTAACCTATCCTTGTGGTAGGTTCCCATCAGCATCTTTGCCTTTTTGGTGCCACTTCCCTGTGGAGAGAACACTCGCCCACTTTTATAAGGGATGCACACATACACACATGCACGCACGCAAGGTTCCCATCAGTATGCTTGCCCAATGTGGGCTACGTGTTTTATAGTCCTGCTCAGTGTTAGCCGCATTTAGATCAGCTTCACAGTTGGTGTCCGTTACTGAGCACATGGTGCTTTTGGCAGCAGCTGAATGATAGCCAATGTCTTGTATATGTATACAAGGAAATCTCATTAAAATACAAGGGCTTTTTTTCCTCCATGCTGATGAGGGAGGGGAAGAACCTCATCTTATATTTGAGTAAATACAGTAATATATACGAAAAGGGGGGAAGAGAGAGAGAGAGAGAGAGAGAGAGGAAATTTATTCTTCTCACCTACTCCCTCTTAATTTTTTTTTGGAACTCTTTCTCCAACACACTTTTAACCACACTGTGGCTTGTTTATATAAAGGATGCCCAGGAGAGTTACGTTAATTTTAACAAATGGACAGGCAGCAATCCTTCAAAAGCTAAAAGCAAGCAATGTCTACTTTACTTGTAAATGAGATCCACACAGGAGAACAAAAATATGTGTAACACTTTAAATTTGCAGTGGGGATGCAAACTGTCAGCCCTTTCCAAAACAACAAAAAAGTATCATCACTATGTTAAACTACTATGTTCCTGTTCTACCAAAGGAAAGAGAAAAAACTATGGGCTGGGGGGAGGAAAATGGCCTCAAACATTTTTTAGTTTTATATTCATTTTACTGTCTGACCAGACTTGCAAAAGCATGTTGGTTCTTTAGGTTCCATCCCACCAAGCTGTTCCTATACACCAGTAACTATGCCTATGCATACTGCTCTGACTAATGAAAGGGTGGGTTTTCCTTATGAGAAACAGTTTAAAGCGCTATTCTTGCAAAGTGTAAAGTTGCTGATTTATTTATTGCTTGGTAGCACAGATCATAGCAAACGGTAGGGCAAAGACTCTGTAGTAATGAAGTAACAGCATGAAGCACTCTGTATCAAGGACTCACTTTCCGCTGGCAATAAGAGGTAAATCTTGCATACCATCAATATAAAAATATAACTGCTTTGTCATTCGCCACGCTGCCTATGAGGCCAGTGTAGAGGAAAAAAAATCACAAAAGGGTCTGGAGTTTTGGGGCCTTATTCTAGAAGCTAACACCCAACAGAGTATCAAAAAACTGGCTGGTATATCTATTATAGCTAGTCACTGTCCCTTAAAAAAACCTCAAGGACATTAAAAACATGAAACACTTTTTATGTGCGTCCTAGCTGATGGCATTAGCCCCTCATTTGTATGACAGCTGAGCCAGACTATACTTTAAAAGGCTTTTTTTCTTTTAAGAACTCTTTATATCTAATGAAAAACCTACTGCACACTACAGTGAAACAGAAACAATAGTTTTTAAACAAATTATGGGCATTTTGCACTTATTCAACTTACACGTTACTTCTAAGTGTGAAAAGAAAAAAAATCCAAAAAAAGAAAGCTATCATGAAATGTATTTATTAAAAATGAATGTACATTACCAAATATTTTAAAATACCATTGTCATCTGTATCAAAAAGTCAAGCTTTTGCCTTTCCTCAAACCAGCCCATCGAAGAATTTATTACAAAACCGAGTACAAAGTTAGACATTAATTTTAGAAGTGAATTACAAAAATCCAAAAAAAAGTTTAAGATGTAAGTGATGAGCATCTGACAACATGAAGTAGACTATGAAGCTATGTCCATTACTACTTAACCCCCAAACCAATTTCTTGCAGCAATATCACCAAAGCATAGGATCCCATAATTTCAAAGGAACAAGGTTTTCTCCTTTTCAATATTTGGATAGAGCACATCCAAGAAATAATCAGACATGCATTAAACAGTGCTGACAATTCAACAAGCATCAGAATTGCACACACAAGTGGTGTGTGTCTTTTAAAAAAAATAATAAGTGAAGAATTTTATGGACTTCAAGACAATATTCTTAAAAGAAAACCTAATAGTTTGTAGTTATTAAAAATCCCACAGCACTTTCAGAAGACTGTCTACTGCTCCTGACCATATATTGATGTGGTCCATCTGTTGGCAGCCACAAGTGTTTTCTAGCTGGAGTTGCAGGCAATGGAAATAAGTACCTCTAGTATTCTGCTACCAACTGTATTTAAACGCCCCTTCAAAACATGCTGGAAGACAATTTATTAAATATATTTCACTATGGAATATTTTTTCTAGGTATTTATAATGGCTCTGACCAGTTTGATGTATTTTATTAAGATATTGTATGCCCATTTGACACAGATAACAGATGCAGTAAACGTGTTACAGGATGAATAAATAAACGGAACATGCAATTGTAGCTAAAGTATATATTCTTCAGTTCACACCTTAAGTAGTTATATGGTATAACTGTGGAATGTTGTTACACACATCTTGGTGGGAGTCATTTTTGTACGTGCTTATCAAAACGGAGGCCCTGAACATCTGAAGCTTTCTGCAAGCATTGTCTCTTACTTCTATGCAAAAGTGAAACTCCACCATTTCAAGGTACTTAATTAGATGAGACTCCACATAGCAAACAAGTGGGTTATCATGCAAGACAGGACATAATTATACCACGGATACTGCCCATCTTCCCACTTCGGCTCTCTATTAAGTAAGCTTTATAATGCAATATCATAAAGACTTTTTAAACAATGGAAAATCTAAATTACCACATAGATTTTATTAAATATTTTGTACTTGTCTAGCACTTTTCCCAGAGAAACTCTCAACACTAATGGTGGTTACATATTTTCCTAGCTTTACATGAAAAAACAGACAATTTAACTGAGCTTTCTGGGGTTACACAGCAAGTCACTGGTAGAGCTGAAAAATAGAAGTCAGGTGTCTAGACCTATATTCCCGCTCACAAAAACTAATCTCCTTTCCCAGCTAGTCAAATATATAAGTAAAAACAAAAAAGTTACTCTACCTTGATCATTCAGAGCTTGAGTGGGATCTTTCAAAAGGGCTGCATATTTGTGTAAAATGTTTACCATCACCTCCAGAAGTCCCACTTCCCTAAAGACGTCCTTAAAGATGTAGTCATGACGGGTGAACTTAAGAAGAGTCTTCATTGCAACGATGCTACACTGATACAATGTGCTGGATTTTAAGAGAATGCTGACACTAATCAGTTCTTTACAAGGTATGTAATTCAAGCTAAAGATGACAAACTCCAGCATCTCGAAGTATTTGGTCTGCACTTCTGGAATCTTGGAAATTTTCTCTGCAAACTGGGACAAAGTATGCTGGGATTCCAAGATGAAGTAGTTTGCGCTGTCCGCCATATAAATATTTGTGATGGCATCAAGGATGATTTGTGCAAGATAGCTAGTTTTTGCTTTCAAAAATGCATTCTGGAGGACAGAGAAGGCTTGAATATTTCTCACACTGTGACCTAAAATGGCAGGGAGGGGAAGGAGATCAAACAGTTTATTAAGGAACACATATGAACGAACATATGTTCTCTGTAATAAAATAAGTACAAAGAGAAATTGTAGTAAAGTGATTTTTTGCAAAAGCAAAAGCACAGAAAACTTATATAAGAAGTTCCTCTCTGAACTCAATTATTAATGGAAATTGCTCATTTACTGATATTTAAGCGATCACCTCTTTGACAATAACGGCAAATGAATTCAGTGGTATTAAAATTGAAATAAACATTAAGTAAACTTGAAAAAAATCAAAATATAAAATTCAAATTGAAACTAAAATCTGAATAAATAGGCTATGGCTCAGACTATTCCTTTTTTTTTTTTTTTTTAAAGTCCAATTGCTACATTTGGATCATAATGGGTAACAAGTTCAGTATACTACGCTGCATCCATTATCTACAGCATTTCACATGCTGCAGGCATACTTAGTTTAAAGCGATAAGCAACACTTCTTTCTTTCTTCTCAATAATACCTCGAAACACAACAAAAAATGCTGACCAAAACAAAAGATCTGACCCAGTTAAAAGCTAATATATATAGCTTTCTTCATCTCTCACCTGTTTGGAAGTCACACACGGAGAAAAAGGGTTAGCACAACAAATCATGGTCTTCCTTTTGTTAGGATCTTGTTCTTGCTTAGTTCCAGAATATAACTGCATTGGGCAGGAGTTATTTTAGTACAGGTTTCCCTCACCAACCATGGTTTTGCCAGCCACGGTTTTGCATATCCACACTTAATATTCTATATACCATTTTGGCTACCATGGTATGCAGTTTTGAGTAACCACGGTTTTCCGTGGCCATGAGTCAGCCCACCACCTGTCATTTTTCCCATAAGCCTTTTGTCTTGCCAACCATAGGAACTTTGAGGAACCTAACCCCAGCAGTTGGCAAGAGAAACCTGTATATATCTCTGTGTGGCGGCGAGGTGCCCCCACAGGCTCTCAACGGGGAGAGAAGAGAGCCCGCGGACCCCAGACCCCAGAAGCAAGCCCCCAGAGGGGCGTACGTACCTCCTGGAGAGCAGCAGGAGCAGGAGCCACGTTCGCAGCTGCAGCCGTGCGAACCGGCATTATGCTGGCTGTGGCATCAGCTGTTCCCAGCAAGGGGAACAGCTGAGCCAATCCCAGCGGCCATATCGGCCGCTGCAGGAAGATTTAAAAACCCTGTTGGAGCGGAGACAGGGAGAGAGCGAGCACGTGCTGGCAGCTCGTGAGGTGAGCTCTGGCATGGGGAGGAAGCAACCCAGCCTGCGAGGCTCTAGCAGGCAGCCCAGGGAAGGGCTTTAAGCCTCCTGCGGGAGGCAGAGCAGGAGGCAGACAAGGAGAGCAGGCAGAGGCACTCTTGCACACACCTGAAGGAGCTTGCACTCCAGGGGCAAGGGAGCTCCCTGCTTGTGGTAAGGGAGAGGAAACAGCTGAGAATCCGAGAAGGAGCTGGAATAAGGGAGATAACCCTGCAGCTCCTCCTGACCCGGAGGAATATTTTCTATTAAAAAAAAGGAAAGCTCCCTCCAGAAGGGAGGGAGAACGACCGGAACCCTGGAACCGGTCTGAGGCTGTCATATGAGGCCAGGAAACATTTGTAACGCATCATCCAATGGCTGGCGTGTGGACCGGGTGTAGGGGAGGTGAAGCCCCGTGGAACATCATGTCGAATGACCGTGAGTACCACCGTCTATCGGGAAACCCCATCCATGCTAAGATCTCCACTGCAGACCCCTCTTAAAGTGCGTTTAACATCAAAAGTCGTGGGAGGTGAGTTGAAGGGAGGGGCAGACCCCGACAGACTAGGCGGCGAGAGGGGCGTGAGCCTCACACTCTACCTGGAATGACATGTGGCCCTGGTCAGGCCTGCCAATAAGCCAATATATGTAAGTAGCAAAGTACTAGAGGACTACTCAATTAAACAGAATCATTCTGGCCTGAACTGGAAACCAGCATATTGCTTCTGGGTTCCTAGTTCAGATTACTAAAACACTCCAGTGAAATCAACTGTTTGTAAACATTTAAGAAAGCTCATCAATTTAGTCCAGAGCATAACATATATTGGCTATCAACCATCTAAAACCTATACAAGTGCCCAAGAGAGACTAAAGCAATTCAGGCTACACACAGGTGTTATGATTCTACCAGAACTGCCACTCTCCCAGTAGAAACAAGTAAACAAGTGTTCATTATTTTTTCCTGGAGGAAAAAATGACCCCTCCAGGAGAAAAATCTTCCAAGTGGCAATCTGAAAGATCTCCCTTGAGAGAGAAACTCTCACAAGAATGAACGCCTGTATGCCCCGCTCCTGGTCTGGTCTGGAAGAGGAGTAGAGCAGTGGGGCAATGCTTCTCATGATACCCCAAATCAGGGGTTGTCTGGTCCAGGGAATGGGCTGAATGCCTATACTGTTCCCACTCCCAGATGGTTTCTAGCAGTAGAAATTTCTCAAATATTTTTATTACTGAAAATCAACAGGTATTCAAGATCTTGATCACTTGCATGCAGGTTTTTTATGAAGAGATACATAATATGAAATTGCTCCTAATCTGATAGGTGTGGCTTTTTAATTTCAGGTCTGAGACCAAATCCAAGAGTGGAGAACTTATTTAAGACAACTCTGGAAGGACTTCTTAAAAAACTCTTCTAGAAACAAAAGCAAAAGCCTAGAACCCAGCCTGCATTATAAACAGCATTACTTTAAAAATGTTATTAGAACATTTAATTTTCTAATACTAACCAAAACCAAATTTTAATGACCCATATTTTCTTTTCAGATTTAAACAGAGTAACCAAGATTTATTTTGTATGTACCCAAGAACACCATCTTCATTTATTATGCATCCTAAATTGCTCAATGTTGACAAAAAATACAATTATCTAAATGCCGCGTTTCATTCCTTTCTATTTTAATATTTATTTTGATGTTGAAACAAAACCTTCTGAAACATAAATTGCAACAATTACATAATTAATACATCTATTTTCAGTCACACATTCATTTAATTATTTCTTAATGACTAGTTTGCATTTTTGTTTTAAAAATTACTTATCAAAAAGCGACTCTGCAGCTCATGAAACATGCTAGACACACTGACAGCTACAGAGAAAAATATCTGCATGTGATTAAAGCATAAACAGAGCACAAGACCCAGACATACTAGCTTTCTCTATAGCAGTAGTTCTCAACCTTTTTAGACTCAAGGAACCCCTCCATAACTTGTGAATTGAGCAGCTCTCCACTTCAAAACCTAACTTTATGTATTTCAGTTTCATAGTGCTTAGGGTCAGAAGGGACCTAAACAGATCACTAGGTCCAACCCCCTGCCCCGGGCAGGAATGAGTGCGGGGTCATAACACTCCAGTCAAATATCTGTCCAGCCCCTGTTATGTCACCCAACATCCTTCTCAGGAGTTTCCATGTGAACAGAGCATTTCTTGGCACCACGGTCCCACTAGGGACCCACGGTCCCACTAGGGGGAATGCCTTACTGGACCTGGTATTGGCAGCGGGGGATGATATGGTAGGGGACCTACAGATTGGTAGTCACCTGGGGGACAGTGATCACCAAATAATAGAATTCATCATAAGACGTCGAGTGGGAAAGGTAACTAGTAGGGTGAAAGTGCTAGACTTTAGGAAAGCTGATTTCAATGAACTGAGGCGATTAGTCAAGGACGCACTGCAGAGTAGGAGTTTTGAAGAGATGGGAGCCCAGGAAGGGTGGCTGTACCTTAAGGAAATGATCCTTTGGGCATAGAGGGAGATGATCCCGATGCGAGGAAAAAGAGGGAAAGGGGCCAGGAAGCTTCCTTGGCTGACCAGAGAAATCCAGGGCAGCCTGAGGACTAAAAGGGGAGCATATAAAAAGTGGAAACGGGGAGAGATTACCAAAGAGGAGTATACCTCCTCTGCTCGCACTTGTAGGGAGGCAGTTAGACGGGCCAAAGCTACCATGGAGCTGAGGATGGCATCCCAAGTTAAGGATAACAAGAAATTGTTTTTTAGATATATAAGGAGTAAAAGGAAGGCCCAGGGTGGAATAGGACCCCTACTAAATGGGCAGAAGCAATTGGTGACGAACAGGGGGGACAAGGCTGAACTCCTCAGTGAGTTCTTTGCCTCAGTGTTTCTAAGTGAGGGGCAGGACAAGGCTCTCACTGGGATTGTAGAGAGGCAGCAGCAGGGCGCCAGACAGCCATGCGCATACCCTGAGATGGTGCAAAGTCACTTGGAGGAACTGGATGCGTTTAAGTCAGCAGGCCCGGATGAGCTCCATCCGAGGGTACTGAAAGAACTGGCTGACGTCATTGCACAGCCACTGCCGGTAATATTTGAACACTCGTGGCGCACGGGCCAGGTCCTGGAGGATTGGAAAAGGGACAATGTGGTCCCCATTTTCAAGAAGGGGAGGAAGGAGGACCCAGGCAACTATAGGCCAGTCAGTCTCACCTCCATCCTTGGCAAAGTCTTTGAAAAAATTATCAAGGCTCACGTTTGCGAGAGCCCGGCAGGACAAATTATGCTGAGGGGAAACGAGCACGGGTTCGTAGCAGGTAGATCATGCCTGACTAATCTAGTCTCTTTTTATGACCAGGTTACAAAACGCCTGGACGCAGGAGTAGTGGTTGATGTTGTATACTTAGACTTCAGGAAGGCCTTTGATACGGTATCCCACACCATACTGGTAAACAAGTTAAGAGGCTGTGACTTGGATGACTACACAGTCCGGTGGGTGGCGAATTGGCTAGAGGGTCGCACCCAGAGAGTCGTACTGGATGGGTCGGTATTGACCTGGAAGGGTGTGGGCAGTGGGGTCCCGAAGGGCTCGGTCCTTGGACCGATACTCTCCAAAATCTTCATCAGCGACTTGGACGAGGGAGTGAAGTGTACTCTGTCCAAGATTGCAGATGACACAAAAATGTGGGGAGAATTGGACACGCCGGAGGGCAGGGAACAACTACAAGCAGACCTGGACAGGTTGGACATATGGGCAGAAAACAACAGAATGCAATTCAACAAGGAGAAATGCAAAGTGCTGCACCTAGGGAAGAAAAATGTCCAGCATACCTACTGCCTAGGAAATTACCTGCTTGGTAGAACGGAAGCAGAAAGGGATCTTGGAGTCCTAGTGGACTCCAAGATGAACATGAGTCTGCAGTGTGACGAAGCCATCAGAAAAGCTAATGGCACTTTATCGTGCATCAGCAGATGCATGATGAACAGATCCAAGGAGGTGATACTTCCCCTCTATCAGGCGCTGGTCAGACTGCAGTTGGAATACTGCGTGCAGTTTTGGGCGCCACACTTCAAGAGGGATGTGGATAACCTGGAGAGGGTCCAGGGAAGGGCCACTCATATGGTTAAGGGCTTGCAGGCCAAGCCCTATGAGGAGAGACTGGGGCACCTGGACCTCTTCAGCCTCCGCAAGAGAAGGTTGAGAGGCGACCTTGTGGCTGCCTATAAGTTCGTCACGGGGGCACAGAAGGGAATTGGTGAGGTTTTATTCACCAAGGCGCCCCTGAGGGTTACAAGAAATAATGGCCACAAGCTAGCAGAGAGCACATTTAGACTAGACATCAGGAAGAACTTCTTCACAGTTAGAGTGGCCAAGGTCTGGAATGGGCTCCCAAGGGAGATGGTGCTCTCCCCTACCCTGGGGGTCTTCAAGAGGAGGTTAGATAAGCATCTAGCTGGGGTCATCTGAACCCAGCACTCTTTCCTGCCTATGCAGGGGGTTGGACTCGATCTATTGAGGTCCCTTGAGACCCTAGCATTTATGAATCTATGAATCTACGAATGGGAAGACCCCCAACATAGGAAAGAGCACCACCTCACCTGGGAGCCCATTCCATAGCCTGGCAGCCCTAACTGTAAAGTAATGTCTCCTGACATCCAGCCTGAACCTTCTCTCTAAAAATTTGTGGCCATTATTCCTAGTAACCCCCAGTGCTGCCAAGGGGAACAGAGCGTCACCCAATTCCCGCTGGTCCCCCCAGTGAGTTTGTAAACAGCCACCAGATCCCCACTCAGCCTTTTGTGAAGGCTAAATAGATTCAGGCCCTTCAGCCTCTCTTTGTAGGGCCTGACTTGCTGCCCCTTGACTGTGCAAGTGGCCCTCCTCTGGACCCTCTCAATACTAGCCACATACCTCTTGAAGTGCGGTGCCCAGAACTGGATGCGATACTCTAACTGCGGCCTGACCAACGCCACACAGAGGGGAAGGATCACCTCCCTGGACCTGCTTGTGATACATCTGTAGATGCACGACAAGGTACGGCTAGCCTTACTGACCACTTTCTCACATTGGCGGCTCATGTTCATTGTGGAGTCAACAATGACTCCAAGAACCCTTTCTGCCACTGTTTTGACAAGAGGAGTGTTCCCCAGCCTATAGGTGTGTTTGTGGTTCCTTCTTCCTAAATGTAGTACCCTGCACGTTTCTCTGTTGAATTCCATCCTATTCTCATCCGCCCACCTCTGTAATTTGTCTAGATCTAGCTGGATTCTCTCCCTCCCCTCCAGTGTGCCCACCTTGCTTCACATCTTGGTGTTGTCAAAGAATTTGGACAGCATGCTTTCCACACCCTAATCCAGATTGCTGATAAAGATGTTGAACAGTAGGGGACCCAGGACACCCCTGGGGGACTCCACTGCCCACATCCCTCCAGGTCAAAAACAACCCGTCCACCACCACTCTCTGGGTGCGACCATCTAGCCAATTTGCCACCCATCTGACTGTGTAGGCATCAATGCCGCAGTCACCTAGTTTTTTTGAGAGAATGTGATGGGAAACAGTGTCAAAGGCCTTCTTGAAGTCCAGGAAGACTACATCCACCTTGACGCCCTCGTCCAGGGACTTTGTGACCTGATCATAAAAGGAAACCAGGTTAGTCAGGCAGGATCTGCCCTCAATGAATCCATGTCGGTTGTCCCTGGGCATTACCTCCCCTGCTGGGCTCTTGCACTTGTGCTCCTTGATAATTTTCTCAAAGGTCTTCCCGAGGACTGAGGTGAGACTAACTGGCCTATAGTTACCCGGGTCCTCCTTTCTCCCTTCCTTGTAAATGGGGACCACATTGGCCCTTTTCCAATCCCCTGGTACCTTGCCAGAGCCCCATGAGCACTCATAAAGCCATGCCAGGGGTCCCGCTATAGAGGCAAAGAATTCGTTAAAGAGGTCAGCTTTTTCGTTAGCTGCAATCACCAGATCTCCAAGCCTGTCCTGTAGGGGCCCCACAATGCCTGGTACCTTCTTCTTACTCCCTTTGTATTTGAAAAAGGGCTTTTTGTTATCGCTAATTCTGGTCGCTAGCCCTAGCTCCATCTCTGCCTTGGCCTTTCTAACAGTCTCCCTGCAGTCATAAGCAAGAGGTGTAACTCTCCTTGGTGATAGCCCCTTGCTTCCACTGTGTGTATGCCTCCTTTTTGCCCTCAGGCATTCCTGGATGCTTTTGCTGAGCCATGGGGGCTTTTTAGCACTCTTGCTCGCCTTAGTGAGCATTGGGACTGACTCCCTTTGAGCTTGGAGGATCATCTCCTTGAGGAACAACCACCCATCTTGGACTCCCATCTCATTGAAGCTCCGAGACCCCAATGCCTGTCCTACTAATCTTCTTAGCTCATTGAAGTCAGCCCTCCTGAAGTTGAGGACTTTTGCCTTACCGCTTGCTTTCATCACCCTGCGCTGGATAGTAAATTCCAGCAGGCGATGATCACTCTCAGCCAGGTGGTCGAGTACCCACAGAACCCACATCAGGTCATCGCCTGTGGCAAGGTCCAAGTCCAGCAAGGCATTTCCCAGGTGGGAAATGCGCTTACCTCCTTGCAGAGAGACCAGGTATGGGGGATGGGAGAGGGCCAGGCAGGAAGAGCCTAAGCCTGTCTTTACCTACTTATCTCCTCACACCTGAAGCCTTACCCTTCTTCTATCAGCTTCTCTTCTTGCACTTCCTGCAGCACCCTTCAAAGGACCTGATGATACTCCAGCATGCCCCTGCACCCTGGCTGAATCACTACTCTATAATGGAAGGCACTATACATGGTGCCAAGAAATGCTCTGTTCACACGGAAACTCCCGAGAAGGATACTGGGTGACATAACAGGAAACAGCAAGAGTAACCACTATAACTTCTATCACAGCAGAAAAAGTGAAATTCAAGGGCATTCACATAGGAAATTCACATTGTTTTATCTAATTGCAAAATGTTATTGTAGAACCAATTTTAGATGAATCAGTGCCATTTCTAGTATAGACAAGGCATGAGTTTGGAGTGAAAACAATAGATTCCCTTTGTTGTTAACAATCTGTATGTGTTCTTTTCTGTTTCTTGTTGAAACTATCTTAAGACTTGTGTATACATCCAAAGCTTCACTGCACTGACCTAAACCTGTGTTATTTACTCTGGAGGCATTTATTATAGTTTAAGAGTAGATTTCAGTTTGGTTGAGATGCTTAAACAATTGATTTGAGTTGGAAAAAAAGGAGGGAGTTAAAACAAGAGAATCCAAAGAGCTGCGTGTGCACTGTTTCAGATTAAAATCACATCAAATGCTGAGTTGCACCAGTTGATTTATTTTGGAAAAGATATGAAGTGCCTTTACTATTCTCATTCAAGTACTAACTATAGAGCAAAATTACCTTTAATATTAATATTACCTATTTGACAATTTTAGGAGCAGCACCTATAAACAGCCTTTTCCATATATTGGTAATGTCTCCTCAAAATCCATAGTGTGTTCTTCATGATGCAAGAAGTTTACATACCTTTGCCTGCAGGCTGTGGGACTGCAAATCCAGGCAACAAAAAAGGTGCTCCTGTGGTAACACCTGCTGGTTTTAATTCATTAACACCATATGTTGTCAGGGAAGTTATCAGATTAACTAAGTCCTTTAAAGCATCCTTGGACTCAGCTTCTTTTGCCTGTTCTAACCTAAAAAAAGAAAATACAATAAATCGCATATTAACACAAATTCTCCTCAACAATGTTATTCAATCAAATTATTTTCAGATTTTTTAAATTAATGCCACGAAGTTATTTCAGAGGCACATGTTCCATGAGCAACAGTGGACTATATGAGCTATACTTTAAATCTCTCAATTCAAAATATTCAGCCAGTTCAACCATTTTTTTGTAGAACTGTACCATTTAGAAACTGATCTAGATTAGATCTGCTAACATATACTCAGAGCAAAAATTAGTCCCCACCAAAAAAAAACAAAACTTACAATCCTAGTGGACAGAAGAAAGGGCTGGGTAAAAGGAAGAAAGTATTTTTTTAAATAGAGGCAGAACTCGAGGTAAAGTATAAAGACACAAAAGGAGCACATCAAAAACAGTTGAGACATACAAAATATTTCAATACTGAAGTTAGGTTAGAACGGCAGGAGTTTAAAATTCTTTCTGAAGTACTGATCTTTAGAAAAACAATTAATAGAAATAAATCACTGTGTGTTAATTTAGAATGTAAAAAGATGTTTACTACGTACAATTATTGTAGAACAATTTTTATGAGAGCATGCACAAAGTATATGCACAAGAGAGGGGTTCAATATGGCCAGATATTAAATTAAGAATCAATGTGAGGATGAGATTCTCTAGAGATAATTTTTGTTAAACACAAAAATTAAGGATGAATACAATGCAACTTACTCTTTTATTTCAGCAATTTATATTAACAGCAAATTATATTAAACCAAGTTAACTGTATACTGCATCACATCTTTTCCATTTGAGTCTAAGGGTGATGAAAGCAAGCGGTAAGGCAATTTTGGAGGCCTGAAGGGTAGAAAGGCTAGGCAAAGATTTTGATATGGAATTGAAAGAGGTCTATGAAGAATATAAATGGAGGGAAATCCTAGCAAAATGGTATGATGTATATTTGGCTTTATTAGGCCGCTGACGCATCTAATCCTTGATCCCAACAATTGTGCATCCTGCCATGCCATACATGCATGGCCCGATGCGTGATTTTGGGGATTGGGGATTAGATTCTAATCATGTTGTATTTGCTGGTACAGGTGGAGCCAGGGTTCATGAGCCTGAACTTCCCTTGCACCAGCAAGATGAAACCAATCAGCTGATTGTCATTTGGGGCCAGGGACCAAATCGATCCATGGCCCATCTAACAATCTGCTTGGTGCACAGGGTGTCCAGCACTGGACTGCCGCAGCCTGATTCTGGGTTCTGTATAAACCCTGCAGGCTGTCCAGCTGAGCAGGACACAGGGATTGATAGCACGCTACATGGGGGACCTGACATCAGATTGCAGCAGTCTTGTGCTGAGCTCCCCTTGTGCAGGGTGCTGTATAAGCCCCGTGTCCTACTCACCTGGAACATTTGTACAGCTGGGGAGTATACCAGGTTTATACAGCTCCCAATTCATGGAGAGCCTGGCACTTGTCAAAAATCCGTGTGCTGCCCAAAAGGGTGGCACATGGGATTTTGAGACGTCCTGGCCACATATTCAATTTAAGGTGTGATACAAAAGAGATATAAAAATATATATTATATATGGAATAACTCTGTGCCTCCTTTACTGTATTATCTTGCCTCATATTGACCTGCACACGTGGCTAGGTACTACTTAAGGCACAATTAACCTGTTAATCATGTCTTATAAAGATAACATATAAAATATAATCCATCTCCCCATCTTAACATTGTGTTGGTGTCAAATAGGACAGATTTAGCTCCAGACTACTGGCTCCATTTGAGCCAGGCATACACATGCACCAACCTAACATTTTATTATGGATTCCAAATCTGTTTTCTAAAGTCTAGAGTTCATGCTGTGATATGCTTTCTTTAAAAACTACACATACTATTAGCACAGCTGAAGAAACTCTGGTGCAGCTCATGCCAAAGCTTATTGTTCCTGGGCACTGCGTTTGCACGCGTGCCTGGGACTGCAGCATGCTGAACCAGTGCAGGGCAGCCCCGGCTGGGCGAGGGAACCAGGGGTCAGCCTACCAGCCCGGGGGTTCAACATGCTGTGAAAGGGTTGGATGCAGCATGTGGGTGCTACAGTGTAGAACTAACTGGCAAGCAGCCCCTGCACTAAAGCACCCTCATATCTCAGGCAGCCCCCTTAGCATCTATACGTGTGTTGCGGGGAAGTAAATAATTCAGCCATAAAATAGTACTTAGTATTTGTGTCTGGCAGTACTGTCCTACAGCAGAGTTAATTAGTTTACTCTGGCCTAAAAGCACAGCATGAGTAGACAGTGCTGTTTTCCCGAGAAGCTTATTAGTCAGCTCCGCAATAAACCACATGTAGATGTGCCCATAAAAACGATATATTCAGACTTTATTCCCATCTATTCAGTAACTGATTAACTTAATATTTGATTCATAATGGCCCCATCCTGTTTTCTAATTATAATGGTTTTTTCTAAGATAATTGGGATCCATGGCCTATCTAACACGTGCTATTAATGTGAAACAAACTCCAGGGCTTATTACTCCAGAGTGTATTGCTCCTGGGAGCGCTGTTTGCATGTGTGCCTAGGACCACACTGAGCCAGTTCAAAGAAGCCCCAGCTGGCAGGGGGTTCCAGGGGTCAGTCTGCCAGCCTGAAGCTGCTCCCCACAGCTCAAACGTCCTGCAGAGAGGCTAGCTGGGGCACAAAGTTACTTCAGTGCAGGGCTAGCTGGCAGGCAGCCCCCACATTGAAGCACCCTCAAGCCCCAACCAGATGGGGCAGCATCTACAAGTACTACCCTGCTGCAGAGTTAATTTACTCCAGCCTAATAGGGGTGCATGTGTAGATGCACAGTGTTTACAGTGCAGACAATTTGTCTACTACACAGTAAATGTCCTGTGTAGACATGGCCACTGATGACCAGGGATACAGCCAGGCAGTGGTGGAGAGCTGCCTAAAGATAAGTCTATGGGAGGGAGCATAGGCGATATAGGGGGGAGTGGGTGCAGATTCAGGCAGCTATGAGGGAAGGAGCGGGGCAGGATTAGAGGCTGGGGGCACTGTCTAGCCGAGGCAGGAATGCATAGCTGCAGGTCCCAGCTGAGGGAACAGAACAGAGCCACGGGCAACTCGTTCAGGGGAAGGTGGAGAGGCTGGCTCCCTGCCACTGCGTGCACTCCTGGGGAGGGAGGCATGGGGGAGCGCAAGCCTCCCTAGATTTGTACATGGAGCCAGAGAAGATGTGGGCTGCCCAGAGGCAGGGGTTTAGGGCAGCAGCAGTGCAGCGGAGTTGTGTTCCCTGCTGCTGCCAGGTAGGCAGGGGACACTGGGCTCTCAACAGCAGTAGAAGCAGTACCAAGCCTCCCTATCCTGCTCTGTCCTCCTGCACCAGGTCTGACCCGCTGGGCCATGGAGGCCCCTAGACACAGGACAGCAGGGCGGGGAGCCCCAAGCCTACAGTGGGCAGTCCACATCTGCCCCCACCTGCACTGGCTCCATTCCAGCTGTGCAGTCCAAGGGAGATGGGGGGAGGTGCTCCAAACTCTGCTCTAGCTATAGCAGCTGCCGGGTCCCATAGCCCTGGCAACTGGGGGCCCACTCTGGCAGGGCTGGGAGGGACAAGGGCCGCTGGGTCAGGAGTAGGGGCACCAGCAGGGCCAACGGATTATGGGTTGGGAGTGTGGGGCACCAGCAGAGGCATGGACACTGGCATATCAGGGTTGCTCAGTGCCACAAAGCAGCTGGGGGGGGGAGGGGGGAACCAATCACAGCTGGATCCACATCCTGGTGAGTAAAGGGGGCAGGGGGATTTTCCATGATAAAAAAAACCCCCAAAATTAAACACCAAAATAGGTATTTAGAATTGTTTTTATTATAATGATAGAGATACTAGTAGGCTTCCAAATTGCTTTAAAAGTGTAAATTTATCAATAAACCATTGTGTACACACACACACACACACACACACACACACACACACACAGTGGTGGTTCATTTTAGTCATGGAAAAATGTGGATTTGAGGATTGTTAAACAGAATTTGGGGGGTTTATTAGAGAATTTGGGATTTTTAAACAGAGAGAAATCAGGACCTCAGCACTAGCTTGCTTAAGATGTCTGGATTTGTGATCTGATGAAGTAAACCCCCTGTTGATAGAAGTTTATATTATATATCTCTGAATCTGTGATACCACTTACACGGGGTTGAAATGAAGAGACAAGCCATATATAAAAAAGCAACAACATTTATAATATCAAAGCAATTATCAAACTTTTAACACAAAATATAAAACCTAGCAGCACAGGTGCAAGAAGCTTTTTCTTGTTTCCCTGAACCAAAATATTGCCTATATCACACACGTGTGCCAATTTTTGTATGACATCCATCTTCAAGCAAAAGGGCACTTGCTTAACATAACAAACATTCCATTAAAATTTTCATAATTGAGTGTCTAAAGCTGGGACCCTAGGTTCCAGGGCTGTGCAAAGCTTCAGTAGCCACTTTGATTCCGAGGAGATTTGGCCTGATTCGACAGCCGAATCTCCAAAGCCGAATCGAATCAGGAGACCCATTAAGAGTTCCGAATTGAATCGGAAGCCTCCGAATCGACTTGGAGAGATTCAGGGCTGATTCAGAGATTCAGTCATAGACTATACAGGTTTCCCTTGCATAAAGTGAACCCACTTTATAATATAACAAATAGAGATAGGTTCCCAAGGAGGTGAGGGAGAGAGGGGGTGAGGCTGGGACTAAGGAAGGGGCAGTGGCTGGGGTGCCGTTCCCAGGGCTGTACCATGCTCTGCCTGTCCCCCCGCACCTGGGTTTCACCTGTCCCCACTCACCCCAGCTCCTGGGCTGCGCTGTGCCATGGTGCAGGCAGCTGGTGTTGGCTGCTGCAGCAGGGGCTGGGAGGAGTGGCAGTAGAGCCCTAGGTGGCGCAGGATGCAGCGCAGCTTGTCCGTACTCACCCAAGCCCCTGTTGCAGCGGCCCCAGGAGCAACTGGCGCCTGCTGCAATGAGAACCATCAGTGGGTGCGGGGGATGCCTCTTGCTGCCCTGCACCCCCCAGGAGGGCTGCAGGTTCGGGGGGCTGTTGGGCTCTTCCCAGGGGTGCATGCCCCCAGATCTGCACGCGGGATGCCAGCAGTGGCTCCAGGCTGATTCTTCCCAGTGCTCCGGGGGTGGGGGCGCACAAATTAACAGGAACAGCCCAGTGCCGCCACTGGCCCAGGCCTCCAGTGGTAGCCTGCTGTCATCCTGCACACAGATCCCTTGTCTGAAGCTTCGGTAGCCGATTCGGCGGCTAAATCTCCAAATCCAAATCAGCCAAATCAAATCGAGACAGTGATTCCAATCTCCA